>NC_142806.1:12650723-12698089 GCF_049724085.1 Artemia sp. Qi Xiang Cuo
TTTAGGTTTTGATGTTGATGATGGGGGGGGGCATCAGTCTACCGATAACAGAGTCATGAGAGCAAGAAGTTTATTGATAATGAATCAATCAACAAATATGTATTTATAGACAAATAACAAATGAGGTAAAACAAAATTATTGTAAAGTCTATGACTCATAATCTAAGCATGTATGAATCGACGAAGCAAAGAGAAAATAAATTATACAACTTCATTAAAAGTAAATCCGCCCAGCAGAGAGAATACAGAAACGAGAATACATCCCCCTAGTTGGACAGGACAGAAAAGGTGACGTAAGGAGTGTCAGTGTAGGGAGGGAGGCTTGTCCCATCATCCTTTTCCTTTTCCTTCAGATAATTCTACACAGATAAATTTAAAAAAGTATTGAAGAACGAGACCGATCAATGTACTTAGAGAAGATTGATTATATATATTATTTTCTTTCGCAAGGTTGCATATACTTAAGACATGCATGTCACTAAAAATGCATTAGTCCTTACATTTCAATCTTAGACAACTATAGTAGAGACGCAGATGACTTTAAAAATAATTTTGTAAGCAATTAAGTAAGTTTATTTATAACCCACAAATTAAAATAAATGCGGAGTAAAAAAAATTATACTATCCACAAGGAAATAATAAGAAAAACACAAAATAAATAACATAATAATATTTATAAAACTCAAATCTGGAAAAAAATAAGTGAGGGTGTCACTGGCACATATTTTCCTTGGAGTATTGGTCCTCAGGTCCTTAGCGATGTTGTCAAGCAGCACTAGAGGGTCGATAAGTCCAAAATGAGAAATAATCTTGTGATTTCTGTACCACCTTGGTAAATATAGCAGAAATTTACAATATTTAAAATAGCCACTCCTTAGCAGAGGATGTTTTTTTTGTGCATTAAAGGCTGCAAACTGGAAAGAAAAAGAATTGTAGGAGAACAAAAACTATGGTAAAGTTTACATAAGCCTCGGCGGCTGTACCTCCCTCTATTAGGCGAGATTTTACCATATGAGAAGCGAATACACTGCAGAGCACTAGCAACCAGAGACGAACATGTAGTCGAAAGTGTATCAGAAAAAGTAATCCCAAGCCATTTCATCTTTGAGACACAATTGAGTAGCATTGTACCCACATGCAAAGGAGGAGCTGGTTTAGAAATATAAAAACACAGAAACTCGCATTTTGAAGCATTTAAAGAAAGCCAAATCATACTCAAAGCATTAATCAGAACATTTAGATTTTTTGTGAGGCCTAACCTAGTATGACTAACTAGCAGAACATCATCAGCATAGGCAATGTGACTAACAGCAGTATTTTCGAAAAACACAGTAGGAGACAGCATTCGCAAACAGTCCGCAAGCACAGCTTTAAAAATATATGGAGACAGCAAACCACTTTGCCTAACTCCCTTCTTTACTGAAATAGGTTCGCATAAATCAGACATCCATTTTAACCGAACCAAAGAATTGGAATTGGATGTGTTTGGAGGAATGGTGGGCGTGAGAGGGAGTTAGTTGCCCTCCAATCACTTTCGACTATTAAAAAGGGCACTAGCACTCTCAATTTCAAATTGAATGAGCCCCTTTTTAAATTTTACGACAACTCTATCTATAAAAACCTTATTTGCCCCCAGGGCATAACTTACAACCTTTGGCATGGGGGCTCTTAGGAGTTTTTCATCATTAAATACATAAATTCCAGAACTTTCAACTACGTTAAACAACTGGTTATCTCTAAACTTTAATTGAATGTTTTTGCAGAAATGGTGGGCATGAGAGTGGGGTTAATTACTCTCCACTCACTTTCGACTATTAAAAAGGGCAATTTCAATTTCCAATCAAATAAGCTCTTTTTGAAATTTATAAAACAATTTTCTATATATTAATATAGATTAGTTGGTTTTATTAATATAGATTAGTTGGTTTTATTAATATAGATTGATAAAATTTTCATTCTGTAAAATGTGTTCTTAATTGGTTTGCTTTTAATGCGCCAAAACTCCTATATTATTTTGTGTTTTCAGTAAAGCGCTATTTTTTATAATCCTAAAAGCATAGGGAAACCTAATTAGTTGGTTTATTTGTACTAGTTTTATTGATATATATTAGATAGGCTGTGAAGTAATAATTTTTGTCCGTTTTAAGTTTCAACTTCGCTCTTTACTTCCCTCAGAAAAACTTTGTTTTTTTAAATTAATCCCATGTTAGAGTAAAAATGGTAATAAGTTTATCTTCAAATGGCAATAAACTCTGCCATGGGGGATAACATAACCCCCCCCCCCACATAGTCCTTTGGGAAAGGTCTGTAAGTTATGAATTTTGCCCATTGTTTACGTATAGGATTTTTTATAGGGAAGTCTACAGATAGTATCTGGGGGGGGGGTGTGAATTTTCTTAAAGTACGAATCACCTTATTTAAGGGGCAGTTGAGAGGGAAATCTATACCGGGGTGGGGGTTGGAACTGTAAGTTTTACCTTTGATCCGTGACACCTGTGCACGACAAAAAAAAAACAAATATGTTTTTTTGTATTAATTTATATGTGCCGAATCACTGTTTAAACGTGGAGATGTTAAGGAAAATCACCGGGGGGAGGGAATTTTTACCGGGTTAGAAGTGTCTAGAGTACCTCTCCGGAGGGGAGGGGAAGAGAATTTTCCACGGGAGAAATTATCCATAGGAGTTTTCCACGGGATAAATTTTCCATGAGGAACTTCCTGCGGTCGCACCTGTATCACAGGTTTGTGGGCAGGGGCGAATCCAGGATTTTTTAGGGGGGGATGCAAAATAGGTTGGTCCGAAAAATGTGTTTTTTGGAGGGACGCAAAATAGGTTAATCCAATAAACTTGCATTAGGAGCAAGTTTAATTAACGCAAACTTGAGTTAATTAAGTAAATTACACTACTGTGGACTACGCTAGGGGGGGGGACTCGCCCCCTGGAGCCGCCCCTGGGGGGGGGTGGGGCGATTTGCTGGAAAACTTTTCCATGGATGAGAGGAGGTCCGGTATGATTTTAAAGACAATCAGAAATTAAAGTCTTTTTCAAATTAAAGTGATATAAGAAAAATATTTCCCCTGGCCTCGTCCGAAAGGACTTTACTGGGTGGAATATTCAACTAGACTGGAAGGGCCTGGGAGAACTGTCCCTGGGGGGAGGTGGTAGTTAAGTATACAGAACTTTTCATGGAGGACTTTTCCGTGGATGAAGAAATTTTCAAGGAGGGGGAGCCGGATTTTCTGGTAATATTTAAAAATGTTCAGAAATTAAATATAAAAATAAGTTTTTTTCAACTTAAAATAATGAGCAACATCAAAACATAAGACTAACATAAATTATTATGTATATTAAAGGGGTTGACCCATCCTAAAGGTCTATCTCTTTAAGATAAAGTTTGACGGGTGGGCATAATTATTTAAGAACGGCTCCTGAAACACAACGGTCATTTAATTAAAATAATCAGATTTTTTTAATTCTATAAAAAAAAACTTTTGCGTTAAGAGTGAGGTCTTGAGGAGGAGGAAACCCTTTACTATAGGTGATAATTTCTGTTCGTTTTAGGTTTTGATGTTGATGATGGGGGGGGGGGCATCACTCGACCGAGAACAGAGTCATGAGAGCAAGAAGTGCATTGATAATAATCAATAAAAACATATTTATTTATATAAATATAAAAAAGGATTTAAAACAAAATTATTGTAAATTATATGAATAATAATCTTATCCTATCTTAGTCGAAGAAGCAAATAGAAAATAAATTATAAAGCACAATTAAAATTAAATAATAACAGACGATAGACTACATAAAAGAGAATACATAAAATGAGTTGGACAGGAAAGAAGATGTGAATTCAGGAGTGTCAGTGAAGGGAGGGAGGCTTTTCCCACCATCCTTTTCCTTTTACCCTTTTTCTTTAGAGAATTTGACGAAGATAAATTAAAAAAATGCTTAAAGCAACAGAAATATCCATTTTAGGCGAGAAAAGGGTTTAAAAATAGTATTTTCTGGTACATGGTGGCGGAAACCTTAGAAATGCATGCCACTAAAAGTGCATTATTCCTTACATTTTAATCTTAGACAACTATTTTAGGGAAGCAAATGACTTTAAAACTAATATTGTAAGTAATTAAGTAAGTTTATTTATAACCCACAAATTAAAATAAATGCGGAGTAAAAAAAAATTATACTATCCACAAGGAAATAATAAGAAAAACACAAAATAAATAACATAACAATATTTATAAAACTCAAATCTGGAAAAAAATAAGTGAGGGTGTCACTGGCACACATTTTCCTTGGAGTATTGGTCCTCAGGTCCTTAGCGATGTTGTCAAGCAGCACTAGAGGGTCGATAAGTCCAAAATGAGAAATAATCTTGTGATTTCTGTACCACCTTGGTAAATATAGCAGGAATTTACAATATTTAAAATAGCCACTCCTTAGCAGAAGACGGTTTTTTTTGCGCATTAAAGGCAGCACTCAGGAAAGAAAAGGAGTATAGGAGAACAAAACGACGTTGCAATATAGAAAAATTTCAGGGGCAGTACCTCCCTCTGCCATGTAAGATTGCAACATATAAACATTAACTGCATTAAAGGGCACTATGAGCAAAAGATAGGCATTTTATCGAAAGTGTAACGGAAAAAGTAATCCCAAGGAATTTCAACTTAGAGACAAAGTTCAGTGGCATTGTACCCCCATGTAAAGGAGTAGCTGGTTTAGAAATATAAAAACACAGAAACTCGCATTTTGAAGCATTTAAAGAAAGCCAAATCATACTCAAAGCATTAATCAGAACATTTAGATTTTTTGTGAGGCCTAACCTAGTATGACTAACTAGCAGAACATCATCAGCATAGGCAATGTGACTAACAGCAGTATTTTCGAAAAACACAGTAGGAGACAGCATTCGCAAACAGTCCGCAAGCACAGCTTTAAAAATATATGGAGACAGCAAACCACTTTGCCTAACTCCCTTCTTTACTGAAATAGGTTCGCATATATCAGACATCCATTGTAACCGAACCAAAGAATTGGAATTGGATGTGTTTGGAGGAATGGTGGGCGTGAGAGGGGGTTAGTTGCCCTCCAATCACTTTCGACTATTAAAAAGGGCACTAGCACTCTCAATTTCAAATTGAATGAGCCCATTTTGAAATTTTACGACAACTCTATCTATAAAAACCTTATTTGCCCCCAGGGCATAACTTACAACCTTTGGCATGGGGGCTCTTATGAGTTTTTCATCATTAAATACATAAATTCCAGAACTGTCAACTACGTTAAACAAATGGTTATCTCTAAACTTTAATTGAATGTTTTTGCAGAAATGGTGGGCATGAGAGGGGGGGTTAATTACTCTCCACTCACTTTTGACTATTAAAAAAGGCAATTTCAATTTCCAATCAAATAAGCTCTTTTTAAAATTTATAAAACAATTTTCTATATAAACCTTATATGCCCCCAGGGTATAACTTACAACCCTTGCACTGAGGGCTCTGAGGGGTTTATCATCCTAAGAGACCTAATTTCCAGAACTTTCAACTTTGGTAAAAAAAAAGTATATCTCAAAATTTTGATTGTATGTGTTTGGGAAAATGGTGGGCGTGAGAGGGGCGTTAATCGCACTCCAATCAATTTCAACTAATAAAAAAGGCACTAGCCCTTCTAATTTCCAATTGAATGATCCCTTTTGAAGTTTTTACGACAATGCTTTCAATAGAAACCTTATATGCCCCTAGGGCATAACTTACAACACTTGTCGTGAGGGCTGGGGGGCGGGGTTCTCATCCTTAAAGACCTAATTTCCAAAACTTTCATCTACGTTGAATAAAATGGCTTTCTAAAAATTTTGATTGGATGTGCTTGGAGAAAACTTGAGCGTGAGGGGGGGGGGTTAGTTGCTCTCAAATCACTTTCGACTATTAAAAAGGGCACTAGCCCTTTGAATTTCCAATCGAATAAGCCCTTTTTCAACGACAAAGATTTCACGACAAAGTTTCTACGACAAAGATTTCAATAAAAACTTTATATGCCACCATGGCATAACTTATAACCCTTGCTCTGAAGACTGGACTGCGGGGGGAGTGTCCTGCTCAAAAGTATAATTTTCTGTACTTTAAACTGCTTGGAACAAAATGGCTATCTCAAAATTTTAATTGGATATGTTTGGGGAAATGGTGGTTGCGGAAGGGGTGTTTGTTGCCTTCCAATCACTTTCGACTATTAAAAGGGAACTAGCCATTTCAATTTCCAATCTAATGAGCCCTTTTTGAAGTATCCACGACAACGTGTTCTATAAGAACCTTATATGCTCCCAGGGTATAACTTGCAACCATTGCCCTGAGGGCTGTGGGGGGGGGGGGTTCATCCTCAAAGACCTAATTTCCAGAACTTAAAACTACGTTGAATAAAATTGTTATCTCGATATATTGATTGGATGTGTTTGGGGAAAGGTGGGTGTGAGAGGGGGGTTAGTTGCCCTCTAATCACTTTCAACTATTAAAAAGGGCACTAGCCCTTTGAATTTCCAATCCAATGAGCCTTTTTTGAAGTTTCTAGGACAACAACTTCTATAAAAACCTTATATGCCCCCAGGGCATGGCTTACAACCCTTACCCTGAAGGCTGGGGGGAGTGTCGTCCTCAAAAACATAATTTCTATCTGGAAATCAACTGCGCTGAACAAAATGGCTTTCTAAAAATTTTGATTGGATGTGTTTCGGGAAATGGTGGGCGTGGAAGGGGTTTTAGTTGCCTTCCAATTACTTTCGACTATTAAAAAGGGTACAAATCACTCCAATTTCTAATTGAATGAGCCCTTTTTAAAGTTTCTACGACAACTTTTTCGATACAAAGTGTCCTTCTCTAAAGGAAAAAAATAATAAATAATACATTGTGCCAACATTCGTTCTTATATGCCCCCAGGGCATAGCTTAAAATCCTTGAACTGAGGGTTGTGGGGGAGGGTCCTCCTCAAAAACATATTTTCTATCTGGAAATCAACTACGCTGAACAAAATGGCTATCTCAAAATTTTTATTGGATCTTTTTGGGGGACTGATGGGCGTTGGGGGGCTAGTTGCCCTCCAATCACTTTCGACTGTTAAAAAGGGCACTAGCAACTCCAATTTTCAATCGAATGAGCCCTTTTCGAAGTTTTTACAACAACTCCTTCGATACGAAGTGCCCTGGTATGGAAAAAAAAATAAATCAATGAATAATACATTGTGCCAACATCGTTCTTTACTTAGGCAGCGGGATTGCGCTGCCTATGAAATGGACTTTTATTTGTAAAATGTACCTAAATGTAAGAAGGGAAAAAATCAGGCCAAAAGTGGTAAAGTGTTTACATGCTCAGAGTGAACCATAAAGCTCTTGAGCAAAAAATAATAAGGAATAAAGAAAGCTGAAAATAAACATAAAATGAACCTAGGATATGTACTATAAGAATACTTGGTGTAAAATGATAACATGGAAAGATTTTATGTGATTGCAAGATGTTGTGTGTCAGAAAACAAACTTTCGAGAACCGGCAATTTTATACCCCCTCCCAAAAAAAAAAAACTTAAACATTGGACTCTTAAATTTGATGGATTATGACATCTCCTTAAGAGGGTTGGGAAGTAACAATTCTGACTTTGAAAGAAGAAAATACTAGCGTCAAGTCTTAGAAATAAAAAATGGCACGGATCAATCGTGGCAATACAAAAAGAAAGCTAAACTATACCGCGAAAGATAAAAACCTCCCTGAAATGGCTTGAAAAAGCCAATAAGGATCATGGCAAGAATATGCGATAAGAAAGCTACACTATACTGCGAATGGTGAAAATTCCTTGAAATGTAATCAGAAAACCACGCCCCCATTAAACAAAGAAAGTAACACTTATATATATCTGGCCTGCAGAGATACCCCTCATAAACTAAATTGTATGGAAAAATAGGATCTTATAAATCGATGCAGCACGGCTTTGAACCAGGTTAAAGGTAACATTCTGTCTAGACTTTGCTTCTCAGGAATACATATGTTAGCATATATGAAAAAGAGCAGTTTTATTAGGTCATATACGAGTTTCCCTTATAAAAAAAACAGCTTCGAGGCACCAGGTGGCCAAAAAAAACAGAAGGACCAATCGAAAAGAGAATATAGGCTCTCTACAGAAATTACCATCGAAAAAAAAGGAATTACCGGCTCTCTATAGGGAAATGTGATCGGAAAGGTCAATCAAAAAAAGAAAGTGGCTGTTCATAGCCTGATCTGTCGGGAATACTATTTTTTCCAAAAAGAATGAGGATGAATCTATTTCATGAGAGTGTTGTAAGTTTAAAAGAAAAAGTAGCCCTGAGAAGTTAATTAGTCCAAACAAAAGCGTTGGTTTACAACTTTTGAAGAAAAGAAAAAAAGGAAACGACAGAGAGGAAAAAAATTAACATGTTGCAGTGAACGAAGGTATGAGTGGACTATGAAAATTATCAATTACAAACTTGAATATTTCCCAGGAATGTTTCCTAATAGTCCACAGAAATGTTTGGAACCTTCAAAGTGTTGCCCAAAGAACTCTGATATATTACTACTAGGAAAGGGGCGGGGCTAAATTCCTAAATTTGAAACATTTCCAGGAATGAGAAGTTGAACTAATTGGAAAGGTTATCCATAGTATACTTTTCAAACCGAGACTTGGGTAATGTGTAAAGAAAATGGCAGTAATTGTAATCAGTTGACAATACATTTTTAGTCAATATATAAAATAAATACATTACAAAGGAGTTGTGTTAATAATAAATGCAAAAGCAAATATATATTCAACACAGAATATTGTTCTATATCCCGTAAATTATTCTGGCCTAATTCTGTACGTTGATTTGCATTATTTCATAATTGCGTTGCAGATATGATGGAAGAGCACAATCTATAAGGCTTGGCAAGATTCAAATGTATTCTGGTGTGACATGAGTTTCTTTGACAAATGTAAAATATTATTCAATTGATCATTAATTATCGTACTTTATAAAGAACACTACCACGTATCATTTTAGCACTAATCGACATAGAAATTACAAACATTTACTTTTTAATTGGAAGGGCAGTGTGGTCTAAAGACTTTTTTAATCAACGTTGCTCTGGGCAAGACTGCTCTTCTAGATTATAGAATTTTATTTTTGTTAAAATATTACTGTTGTAAATTGAAGTCATAGGTCTTGCTAAATTGACTAATCTTCAAATTAAACTTTTTTTCACTGTTTAATATCTAAAGGATTTTAGCTTAGCCCTGACGCAGAATATTCTGGATCCTGTCCATATCTTCAAACATTGAGGAGTTGCCCGCTTATAAGAACCATGTACATTAAGAGGCACGGTCTGTATAGCAGAATTTTTGTGGCGGAATACTATAAATTGATGCATTATATATACATTAAATAGTTTTTATATATATACATACATTAAAATATACATTCATTATATATACATATATATATCATTATATATACATTAAAATTATATATACATATATATACATTAAATATACATACATAATCAATAGATACATTAAAGAATTGAATTTTCATATTGATTCCAAATATATAAGATTCATTGAGTTCACTGTTACTCATCAAAAGCTAAGAGCCTGAGTAAAATTGCCGGATTTCCAAAAAAGTGGGGAAAACACCCAATTTGTCACTGAATCTCCTTGAAAATGGCACTTTCAGATTCAAAGTGTAAGAGGATTTTACTGCAAAAGTTTCAAGCCCACATCAGCAAAAATTTGGAATCTAATATGTTTTTTTCCTAGAAGAAAAATAACAGATGCGTTTGTATTTTTTTTTTTTTTACAAAAGTGATTTTACCGAAAACAGGGTCTTAAAATATTGGGAGATTGCCTTTTTGAATGGAAACTAAAAGTTATAGTACCCTTTTGAAGGGACCATAAATGGTGCCAAAATTATTTGTTTGATTTTGTCTTGCCTCTCAATCTTCACTTACAAACATCAAAAAAAACTAATAAATATTTTTTGGGACGCGTGATATGGGCTTTAAGCTTGAGGCCAAGACATATCATTTTCACATATAATAAAAGAGGTTGACAACTAAGCATTAGAAAATGGGGTTCAAGAATTAAGAAAAAACAATATTTGCCGTGTCTTCAGGTTTTTGGCGCTTTTATAGCAAAAGATATTTTTAAAATTTTTAGAATTGTCTCCTAAATCTTTTTCAAATGATGTTGCAGTGCTATCATGCCTTGCTTCCTGGCTGCAAGTGTGTACCAATTAATTGAGTGAAGGACCCCTGAGTGTGAACTACTTCTTTATATTTTAGAGTATATTTTTTAGGCTACATAATTGTTCAATAAAATTTATAAACAGACAATACAAAGCTATTTTAAAAAAAAATTTATTGCGCTTTGGTTTTTCTTAATATGTTTTTTTATCCGGATGAAAATTACTGGTGGGTTTTTTTTTTTAAAAAGCTGGTAATTTTTAATCTCGGGTTTTTTTTATATTATAGTCTAAAGAAATTAATTGAATTAAAATTTTTATAAATTTTAATTATGTATTTAGGAGAAATATTTTCGACCACAAACCAAACGTATGGTATGTACTATTTGTCTACATTTATCTAACTATATACTCTTTTTCTAAAGGGGGGGAATTTTGTTAAAATCTCGTGGGAGGGGGGGGATAAAGTAAGAGTCGATTACCAAATTACCAAATTTAAAATTTGATTTTTAAAGTAGAAGTGAAAATGATCAAGTGAAAAATGGACCATATAGTACCATAAAGGCAAAGGTGTACTAAATGAAACTGTTCCGTTTGTGTAGATGCTTATATTATGTAAGCCTATTAAAGATAATAAGCAGTGAGAATCACAACGACTGAAAAACAAAAGTGAAGAACAAAAATATATGGTTACATTAATACGACAATGAAGATCAGAACAAATCAAAATGAAAATGAAGAATTGAGAAATATATGGTCAGAAGATATACGACAGTGAGAACAATGAAATGAGCAGTTTGAAGAAAATTAGGAGAGAGAATTACAAGCAACAGTTGAAATCAAAATGCACCAGAAGTCAGAATGTGTAAAAATAAAAGTGAAGAACAAAGAATTAATGGGTTAGCAGACACGCTCAATTGAGTATAAGAAAGTGTCAAAAATGACAATAACGAAAATAGAAGTGTGCTGTTAGGAGACAGGGGAATCAAAACAAGTCAAAATGAAAGTGTAAAAAAAAAAAATATTTTGTTAAAAGAACAACACACTCTTCATACTCAGAAACCTGTGGCGTAAAAAACACTAACACAATATATAGAGTTTTAATTACTCACGTTTTATTTACAATTATTTTAGGCTATACAACTAATCATAAAAAAAATAATAATTTTTTCGTTATTATGTAGAAAATGTAGCAAACACATATAAAGTACTTATGGTCTGCAGCCGGTTTGGTCGAATTGCATTTCCGCATTAACAATTTCCAAATGCTTTCATTCAACGCAAGTGATTAACCAATCATTAAGTGTCGTAAATGTTTTCAGCTTCAAAATAGCTGGACAAGTTTATCAAAAATCAACTGAGTGTTACACTCATCGCAGACCCCTGAAGGTGATTTTAAACCGTTTTCATACAGCCAAATGTACTTTTTAGACCCCAATGAAGATGTTAAAGAACACCATTTACATCTTTTAACTTATTTGTTGGCATTTGCGTATGATATCTATGATTTGAGAAGTGCAATAAATTTTAAATAAAAGCCCCAATATATAGGAATGTTCGTCCCTCCTACCAATCCTAAAGAAAAATAAACCAAAAGATAACCCTGAGTCTTATAGGCCCATAATGATTACACCTGTGATGGGGAAAATAATGGAGAAAATGATTGATCACAGACTCCTTTGGTTTGTTGAAAAAAATAATATGATCCGACACACTCAATCTGGATTCAGGAAATACCACTCCTCAACAGATGCTTTCATTTTGCTAACAAATGCAATAAATGAATCTTTCTCAAAAAAAAAAAATCCTAGTGGCAGCTTTCCTAGATTTTGAAGGGGCAGATGACAATGTGAACCACCAAATCCTTTTAAATAAACTTGCAAACCTTGGAGTACCCCCTAAGCTAGTATCTTTTATTAAATCCTTCATAGAAGTGCGAAGTTTCATTGTTTGTGTTGGTTCAGCCTCTTCACCCCAAAAGACAATATCCGAAGGCCTACCTCAGGGAGCAGTCCTCAGTTGCCTTTTATTTGCCCTATATCTCTGGGACATGAACCTACCCCACAAGAATCTACAATATGCTGATGATCTGGTGCTATGGTCATCTGGCAACACCTTACAGATAGCACAGTCAAATCTGCAAAAGTCACTTTTCCAGTTTGAAAAATTCTCTCAACATTCAGATTTACCCATTGCACCCACCAAGTCAAAACTAATCCAATTTTACCGGAAGCGAAACCATGTTAATGCAAAAGTAACTCTAAATAAAACAACTATTCCAGAAGATAATCATATTAATTACCTAGGTCTCATGCTTGACCAAAAACTTAATTTCCACCTCCTGATTTCAAACACAATAAAAAAATGCTATAGAAAAGCAAATATACTAAAAAGACTTCTTTCCACACCCTGGGGTTATAAGGAGAAAACCTTACTCCAGTTTTATAAATCACATATAAGACCCCATATTGACTATGGGCTTATCGTCTATGGTGCATGTGCAAAGACCCAGATGCAAAAGATTGAAACAATACAAAATGATATAATACGTCTCATATTTGGTCTTAGGAAACCCACAAACACCAAGTTTCTGTTTATGGAGAGTGGATTAACAACAATAAGGGAGAGACGTAGCTTTCTCTTGACAAAACATCTTACAAAAATTGAATCAAATAGCTCACACACATTACATAATTGGTTAAGAAATCCAGCCATGTATAGAGGTATTGCAGATGAGTATGCCAATATTCAAAGGAAGTTCCCTGTACCAGCAAAGTCTATTGCACCTACTTTCCCCCAATCCCCTCCATGGAATTGGTCATTTCCCATAATAAATGCTGAATTTTCAAAATGGAATATAGATTTAACCCCCATTGCTTTTGTGAAGAAAAAATTTGCAGAACTTAATACAATTACCTATAAAAATCACTTCCAAATATTTGTTGATGGGTCAAAAATGAATGAGAAGTATTATTGATAATCTTGCTTCAAGTGGCATAAAAACTTATTTTCAGTACATTCCTAGCCACTCTGTTATAAGTGGTAATCATCAGGTTGATGAAATAGCAAAATATGCTATAAATATTGACCAGCCAAGTGGGAGGCCAATCCCAATTAGAGATGTCTACCAATGGAGGCTATCAGATAATAATTTTAGCAAGATTAATCCTACCCTTTCCCCCTTTCCCAATAAGTATCTTTCTAAAATGTATCATAGAATTCGTTCTGGAATAAATGGACTAAATTTCCTTGCATTCTCATATAAGCTTTCTAATTCAAGTGGTTCAATTCCCCTGTCCCCTCTTTGCAGGCATTGTAATATGAATAATGAAACAATTGACCATTGCCTATTTGAATGTAATATGCTGACGTCTGCACAACATACCTTGCTTTGTAAACTGTTAAAATACTTCAAACACCACAAAATCTCACTATCAGTCAAGAGCCTAGCCAACTATACCTGCACACAGAGCACAGAAATCGATATCTACCATCTTATATTTGAACTCCTTGAGTCAAAAGATCTACTGAAAGATATCTGAGAATATCTAATAAATAAGAGACAACCAAGATAGTAGCTCTGTAGCCCACAGAGTGAAGCAAAAAGAAGAGGGCTAAATAGTACCAACTGAATAGCCCGCCATTATCGCTTCTAATCAGCAGTTATACCATATAAATCCTGCTCAAGTCATCCTCAGGTCTATACTGTGGTGTTTATCCTCCCCATAGTATAGTGCAGGTGGTTTGATATCATCTATTTTCCCTTGTTGTTTTAGTTTTATTTTTGTGTTTAAAGCTTTTTCCAATAGGCATTGTTTAGAAGTCCTCCAAAAAAAACGTCCCCCCAGATCCCAAATCAAATTCCATAGTGAAAGATACCCATCCTGGTTGGTCAAGCACATTATCTGAAAGTTCTAATTATAGCTCCAATTCGGAGAATAGGACAATGATAACTGTAGGTCCTAATGCAACCATAAATGATGATAATGGGTTTCAAAAGGTCCTCTCTAGAAACTCTAAAAAAAGGACAAAAATCTCCCCAATTAAAAGCATTTCCCCCCTCCCTGCCCAAGATCCTCCCTCCAAAAACCTAGGAATTTACCTTAAAATTACTCCCACTACCCCCTTTGAAATAAAAATGATCACTGCAATAAGGGTTGCAATTTCTAAATTGCTAAAATCAATGTTCTCTCTTAATATTAACCGTGATGGATCTCTGCTAATAGCTGTAGAAGATCAGAAATCAGCAGATACAATAATTAACCTTAAATCCATTCTGAATATCCTAATTATTGCATCTAATTGAAACCCAAAACAATGACCAACAAAAATTGTAGTTTATAATGTTCCCACAGAGATATCTGCTCATGAGTTAAAACAAGACCTCTCAGATAGGGTTAGTAACAAAATCCCAGTTGAGGATGTAACCCAACTTGTAAAACCTAATTCTACTGGCCTAAAAAGTAGTAGATCCTTCTTATTCACACTGAAGGATAAAATTGATATCCCAGAAAAATTATTCCTATTTGGGCAAATCAAACCACACAAGGAATACAAACCTAAGCCTATTCAGTGTCAGAAATGTTTCAAACTGGGACACACGACAAACAAATGCAATGAAATTCTCCAAGAGTGTAGTAATTGTAAATATTTCCATCCTAAAGAGCTGACAACTTGCAAGAACACTCAGCCTACATGCATCAATTGCAAAGGCCCACATGAATCTACAAATAAATCATTATGCCCTGCATACAAGAAAAGAGCTCTAACACTCAAAATATCAACAGAAAAGGCCATCCCATACCCCTTTGCAGCAATGAAAGCAAATGCTGCCGAACAATACCAAAAAAATCCTGTAATGAAACCAACCAAAACCCCCAAGTCAAATGCCCCCAATGCATCAAGCACCCCTTATAAAACACCATCTTCTAAGCCCCCTTGCTCAAATCCCTATCAGAAGGAATCACCAAGCCAACAAGCCTCCTTGTCCGGTGAGATGAGGTCAGCCTGGCCCCCCTCCCAAGAAGAAACAAACCAGAAATACTACCAGGAATCAGTCCCTTAACCAACAAACAGGATACACAAACAAAAATGCAATCCCCAAATATATGCTTATTCATTCTAAACTGTAATGCAGTTCAGGCCATGAACATACATCAACTACAGAAAACAAAAATTATTGCAGAATTGGCAAAAATCTACATCCCAGGTGATATGCTCATTCAAGGAAAAAAAGATCTTGCTTTACTTTTAACAAAGCTGAACATTGACACACAGTCATATGAAGAATAAATCAAAAACAAAACATATATCAATACTCCAATGGAATGTAAGATCACTCACAGAAAATAAGCTAAATGAACTAATATCATTTATGAATAATAATTCCATTAATATTGCTTGCCTCCAGGAAACTCATTTAACCCAAAATCAACAAATTAAGTAACCGGGATATACTATCCTGAGAAAGGATAGATCTTCAGAGAGAAAAGGAGGTGGGGTAGCTTTATTAGTTATTAATAATATAAAATTTTGTGGCATCAATTTTCCAGATTTTGCAAATGATGTTGATGTAATTGGTATCAGTGTTTGGCTGAATAATTTAAAAACCTACATAACAAGCTTTTATAACCCTAATGGCCAAACTACAGATGCCAAGGATTTCTTTAATTATATAAATAATTATAATATGTTAAAAAATATCATTATTTTTGGAGATTTCAATTCCCACAGCCTTTGTGGGGGAATAAACCAACAAATAAAGCTGGTAAATTCATTGAGCATATGACTTCAAATAATACTGAATTAGCTGTTGCTACCCCTCCAAACCTGAACACATATTTCAACCCCAAAAGTGGCAGATTCTCCACAATTGACCTACAAATTGTGTCATTAAATTTTTGAACAAAATTACCATAAATAAAATTGATAGTCTATGTACTGACCACTTTGTTATAGTTTGCTCTCAAAATGAACCTGCTGAAACTTTATCTCATACCTCCAAATATATCAACACTAAAGCAGATTGATCTATGTTCCAAAATAAGCTAATGATGAAATTACAAGTTTCACCCAAAGTTCATGCATTTCTAACACAACAGTTGACACGCATGCTGAAGCCTTGACAGCTTTACTAATAAATACAGCTAATCATGCTATCCCCAAGACAACACCTAAGAAAACATTCCCTAAACAAATTCCTAAAGCATGGTGGGCAAATGAGTGCCTAAATAAATGGGGGATAAAAAAGGCAGCTAGGACAGAATTCATAAGAAAACCATCACCTAATACATATTTAAAAAAATTACAAGCAGAATCTAATCTAAAAAGGACTATAATAGATGCTAAATATAAATACTGGAATAATTTTGCAAATAATCTCTCCAGAGAAACGCATGAGCCAACTATACATAAAGTCATAAGCCAGATCTTTGGGAAAAAGACTTCCCCCAACACACTCCTGTATGAGCTTTTACATAATAATACCCATTATGACAATGATAATGGAAAAGCTAACCTATTTGCAACTCTTTTTGTTAATATGCTAACATCAAATAATCAAAGCAAACTATCCAAAATTCCCATGAACCCAAGTTACCAACCACGCCCAGGATCCGAGTAAATAACCAATCCATTTTCAATCTAGGAATTGAATAATGCAATACATCAGATTAGGACCAAAACTAGCAGCAGCTATGACAATATACACCCTACATCGATAAAGAATCTCACACCTTCATACAAACAAGAAATGCTAAATTGTTATAATCACGCTTGGGCATATTCTAGGTTTCGCAATATATGGAAATGTTCGTCCCTCCTACCAATCCTAAAGAAAAATAAACCAAAAGATAACCCTGAGTCTTATAGGCCCATAATGATTACACCTCTGATGGGGAATATAATGGAGAAAATGATTTATCACAGACTCCTCTGGTTTGTTGAAAAAAATAATATGATCCCACACACTCAAACTGGATTCAGGAAATACCACTCCTCAACAGATGCTTTCATTTTGCTAACAAATGCAATAAATGAATCTTTCTCAAAAAATTAAATCCTAGTGGCAGCTTTCCTAGATTTTGAAGGGGCATATGACAATGTGAACCACCAAATCCTTTTAAATAAACTTGCAAACCTTGGAGTACCCCTAAGCTAGTATCTTTTATTAAATCCTTCATAGAAGTGCGAAGTTTAATTGTTTGTGTTGTTTCAGCCTCTTCACCCCAAAAGACAATATCCAAAGGCCTACCTCAGGGAGCAGTCCTCAGTTGCCCCCTATTTGCCCTATATCTCTGGGACATGAACCTACCTCACACAAATCTACAATATGCTGATGATCTGGTGCTATAGTCATCTGGAAACACCTTTCAGAAAGCACAGTCAAATCTGCAAAAGTCACTTTCCCAGTTAGAAAAATTCTCTCAACATTCAGATTTACCCATTGCACCCACTAAGCCAAAAATAATCCATTTTCACAAGAAGCGAAACCATGTTAATGCAAAACTAACTCTAAATAAAATAACTATTCCAGAATATAATAATATTTATTACCTAGGTCTCATGCTTGACCAAAAACTTAATTTCCACCTC
Organism: Artemia sp. Qi Xiang Cuo; assembly: GCF_049724085.1. NCBI lineage: Eukaryota > Metazoa > Arthropoda > Branchiopoda > Anostraca > Artemiidae > Artemia > Artemia sp. Qi Xiang Cuo. The sequence continues at coordinate 12,668,532 of NC_142806.1, forward strand.
CACATTTCAAACACAATAAAAAAATGCTATAGAAAAGCAAATATACCAAAAAGACTTCTTTCCACACCCTGGGGTTGTAAGGAGAAAACCTTACTCCAGTTTTATAAATCACATATAAGACCCCATATTGACTATGTGTACATATTGACTATCCGATATGGTGCATGTGAAAAGACACAGATGCAAAAAATTAAAAAAACACAAAATGATATAATATGTGTCATGTTTGGTCTTAGGAAACCCACAAGCATCAAGTTTCTGCTTATGGAAAGTGGATTAACAACAATAAGGGAGAGACGTAGCTTTCTCTTGATAAAACATCTTACAAAAATTGAATCAAATAGCTCACACACATTACATAATTGGTTAAGAAATTCAGCCATGTATAGAGGTATTGCCGATGAGTATGCGAATACTCAAAAGAAGTTACCTGTACCAGCAAAGTCTATTGCACAAACTTTCCCCCTATCCCCTCCACGGAATTGGTTATTTCCCATAATAAATACTGAATATTCAAAATGGAATAAAGATTTAACCACCACTGCTTTTGTCCAGAAAAAATTAGCAGAACTTAATACAATTACCTATAAAAATCACTTCCAAATGTTTGTTGATGGGTCAAAAATGAATGAGAAGGTTGCAAGTGGTGTTTTCCTTCCTCACCTGAAAATTGCAATGGGCGAGAGATTATTTAATAATTTATCTATAATGTCTGCTGAGTTAGCCAACTAAAAAAAAAATAAATAAACAAATAAAAATAAGCTGATAGAACATAGATAAAAAATGAATCATATACTAAGTGTGATGACTCTAAAATGAGCTATTATAAGGGTGTAAAAAAAAAAAAAAAAAAAAAAAAAAACGCGTTATATTTTTTCAACTCATGCGTCATGTTCCTCGGCAAAAGGCGATCCGCAGCGGTTTCCGCATATCCATGCTCTATGTGAATAGGGGTGAATGCATAGATGGTAGTTCAAGTGTTTATTTGAATTTGAATTTAACGGCCATTTTCATTTAAAATGAATGGTAGGGTAGAAAGAAATGATATGTCCGAAACAAATGACAGGTAAGTTCATCTGAACTAAATATGAACTTACCGTTGTCTACAACTAATCGTTATATTTCCTATAATTACAATTTTTGAAGTTCGAAATATTAGCTAGCCTAACCGTCCTCTTCAGGGCTAAGGCTAGCCTGGTTTGTAAGCCTTAGGCTAGTTGATCTAGGCCAAAGCCTAATTTAGTAAATTCTGGTTTAGTTACTTTTTGCAATCTTGGAAAGGGGTGAGGTAAGGAAATGAAAACTTTCAGTGATGAATCCAGGGCAAAAAACATGCTCTGGGAAGGTAGGCCTATTGCCAAGCTTCTATTTTAGCCTAGGCCTAACCCTTGTTAAAATTCTAATCTAGCTACTTTGGTAAAGTTCTACCAAATCATATTATTGAGTTAGGATTATAGTGAATACACCATTCAATGCCTTTGTTTATGCTGATTACAAATAGCCTATAGCCTAATAATCATTTCTATAGGAAATGAATTTCAGCCCCCCCCCTATATATGCCAATTCAGGGTTAGGTTAGGTTAGGTATATATAGGGGGAGGCTGAAATTCATTTCTGATAGAAATGATTATCATATTTGTAATCAGCATATAAGAAGGGCATCAAAGGGTGTATTCACTTTAGTCCTAACTCAATAATATGATTTGGTAGAACTTTACCAAAAGGCATTGAAGGGTGTATTCACTTTATTCCTAACTCAATAATATGATTTGGTAGAACTTTACCACTACTTTTTGCTATCTTGGAAAGGGTTTAGGTTATGAAAACAAAAAGATTACCCCAAAGAGGTTTTAGCCTAGCCTACTTCCACAGTCAAACAACAGAAACCACCTCTTGCAAATTTCCTTAAGCAGTTATGATGGGACTCCACCCTTTGACTGTTGAAAAAAATTACTTTATAAGCTTCTATAGAATGGTACTATCTAATCTCAAGGACAACCTGATTTCCTTTTAGCCCTAGACAGTTGGTCAGAAAGGATTTTTTTGGCAATTTGTCATCCTTTATCTGCAGAATGTTCCCTAGCCATCTCAACCTTTCTGTCATTACAGCCCTAGAAAACAGGATTGAACCACATTTTTTGTACAGCTTACTGTTTGAAATTTGATCTGTCAGCCAGGTACCCCGAACAATCTGTAATCAATTTCTATGGAAGACATCTAGCAAATTGTCATCCACTTTTTGGAATTTTCTTTTAGTTTTATATATATTGATCTGATCATCAGGGAGGGAGGTTTGCTTTGTTGTCAGCATAACAACTAATATATTGAAAAATAGCATGAAATAAGAACATTGTTATTTTTATTTTTTTAGCCTACCATGTTTTTTGAGAAGTACTGCTAAACTGAAATTTTACCATTATTTGGAAGTTTGACTAATTTACCCTTCTATTCTTAGAGATGTGTGCTTTCACAGTTTCAAGTAGCCCAGCCTACAATAAATAGGCCAGGGTGAAAGCCTATTGACAAAGGGGATTCTACCCTTTGACTATTGGAAAAAGTGTTAAAATTCTACTTTAGCTACTTTTGGCTATCTTGAAAAGGGGTTAGGTTAGGAAAATGAAACTTTCAGGGATGGTTCTATAGGCTAAAGTATATCATGGGAAGGTATTTAAAGTACTTACCTCCACCCCTTTTCTCTCTAGAGGGTCCTGAAATTTGCCTACATGACAGGTACCTATTGAAGTTTTGACAAAACAAACATTTGACCTTATCAGTTTCTTTTTCTCTGGCTTTAGTTCTGAAAATCTAATTCCTATTCTATGAGTAGAATTTTTTGCCATATCAACGTTTTTTTATATTTAGGAAATGTCTGAATATCTTTAAAACCTTATAAATTGGAGTTGAGCAAAGTTTTGAAGCTGAAAACAATTGTGTTGTACTTCATTTCAGCAGCAGATCTATTTTGCAAGGTTTCACTTTTATAACACAGATTTTTAAAGGTCATGAAAGGTCAGGACCCTTTAGAGGGAGAAGGAGTGAATTTAGATACTTCAAAATACCTTCTTCAGATACTTCAAAATTTGTAAGTCAATAATATGAACTGCAAAATATTTACCCATACTTTAGCTTGTAGACCCATCCCTGAAAGTTTCATTTTACTAACCTAACCCCTATCCAAGATGGCCAACAGTAGCTAAAGTAGAATTTTACAAATGAAATTTTCAGGGATAGATCTATAGACTAAAGTATGGCTGGTAAATTTTTTGTTATTCATATTATTGACTTACAAATAAAGTTTTTTGCCCCCACCCCTGTACATGCCAATGACTTTTACCCCCATCCCTATATATACCAGTTCAGGGTATATATTTGCACATTAGGGGGGTGGGGGTAAATTTTATTTCTGATGTAAATGAGAGGTAAGTTTAAACTTTCCCCCCACCCCCCTAATGTGCAAATATATACCCTGAATTGGTATATTTAGGGGTGGGGGGGGTGAAATTCATTTCTGACAAAAATGATTATTATATTTGGAAAGAGCATAAAAAAAGGCAACAAGTGGTATGTTTACTTTATTAATAAGTCAATAATATGAATTACAAAAATTTACCATATGGCCTAGGAAGGTATTTTGAAGTACTTGTCTCCACTCCTCCCCCTCTATATAATGCATAATAGTACACATTAATGCTTATTTTGCTCACATTTCATTTTATATTATGCTATAATTATAAATAAGTGCTTACCTTACAAAAGTTCAGCTTTTAAACTTATTTATTATGGTGTATCCCATAATCCTATTTGCATTTTATTTACATTTGCTTATGGTAGCCTATAAAATAAACCTTGTTTGTGATGTCACAAAGAGGCATTCTTTGTAGGCTAGGCTACTTGGCTTGTTGTAACTGGATATCCACTCTTTGACTATTGGGAAAAATTAGTTTATAAGCTTATATAAAAGGGTACTATCCAATCTCCTTATAATTAAAAATATTTTTGCCATCTAGTTGGAAAATTTTGCCCATCCCTATAGGAGAAATCTATATTTGCCAACTAGTTGACAAGAAATGTATCCCCAGCAAAACTTTTATTTTCCAACCAGTTGACTAATAACTTCTCCCCTTAATGGAATGGCAACACTTAATTCTGCCAACTAGCTGAAAACAAACATTGTCCCAGAAAACAATTCATTTTCCAACTAGTTGACTAATAGCTTATCCCCAGCAATACTTAATTTTGCCAACTAGCTGGAAACAAACATTGCCCCAGAAAACAATTTATTTTCCTACTAGTTGACTAATTTCTTATCCCCAGCAATACTTAATTTTGCCAACTAACTGGAAACAAACATTGCCCCAGAAAACAGTTTATTTTCCAACTAGTTGACTAATAACTTCTCCCCTCACATCTCTAAGAATAGAAGGGTAAACTGGTCAAATTTCCAAATAATGGTAGAATTTCAGTTTAGCAGCACTTCTCAAAAAACATAGTAATAAAATAAAATAAAAATGTTCTTGTTTCATGCTCTTTATCAATATATTAGTTGTTATCCTGACAACAAAGCAACCCTCCCTCCCTGATGATCCTAGTCAATATATACAAAATTAAAAGAAAATTCCATAAAGTGGATCACAATTTGCTAGATGTTTCCCATACAAATTGCCAAAGATTTTCCTTTTTGGCCCACTGTCTAGGGCTAAAAGGAAAGCAGGTTGTCCTTGTCTGGGGTGAGAGGATGTCATAAAGAAAGATTTAAACAAAATGGGAACTTCCTGGGAGGGGAGAAGTTACTAGTTAGAAAATGAATTGTTTTCTGGGGCAATGTTTGTTTCCAGCTAGTTGGCAAAATTAAGTTTTGCTGGGGAAAAGTTATTAGTCAACTAGTTGGAAAAATTAAGTTTTGCTAGGGAAAAGTTATTGATCAACTAGTTAGAAAAAGAAACCTTTGCTGGGACAACATATATTGTCAACTAGTAAATAAATTTAAGTGCTGCTGGGGATAATTTATTAGTCAGCTAGTTGGAAAATGAATTGTTTTCTGGGGCAATGTTTGTTTCCAGCTAAGTTTTGATGGGGAGAATATACTAGTCACCTAGTTAGAAATGAATTATTTTCTGGGGCAATGTTTGTTTCCAGCAACACATGAATTGGACATCGAGTAATTTGCAGTTGGCATCAAGACATGGCTAATTGTAGAAAAAGCCAAGACAGATAGTCTGAATGATTGAGAGGGAAATCTGGGATAAGCCCTTTTAAGGATTGTATAAAAAATGATGTTAGAAGGAGATTCAATAGTAAAATTTTATATAAGCTTATAAAGTAGACCACTTCATTTTTCACAACCTAACCCCATTCCAAGATAGCTAAACTAGACTTTTATCTTTCCTTCCTACTTCACTATCCCCAAGAGAGAAATTCTGCTTGTTTGGTATTAGAAGGAACCTTTCATAAGTTTACCTAACCAGTACAATGACTGTAAACACCACTGCTGGGTGACCTTCAAGAGGTTCTTTTTGGTTTTGTTTGTTTTGATGAGATGAAAACCTCTTTTCTAATTTATCTATTATTGGCTACCTCTCCATAGTTAGTCCTAGGCATGAATATATTATGAGTTGGTGGTAATAGGTTTAATATTGCTTATGCAGGATTTTGATTCTTGTTGATGGAAGGCATTGCCAAGTATAGAAAACCAGATTATGACCAAATTGGGCTCAGGGTCACACAAAGGCTTCATTCATTCTAGACGTCCTAGAGACTTCTTTCTGAGCAGTTCTAAGGCAGCCTGTGTAGGCTAGACATGTAATCATGTGTTACTCTCCATCCTTCACTGGTATTTGGAACTTGTTTTTCCTGAGCCCATAGCAATTTCAATGATTTAAATCATGTGAATTCCTACTTTGAATGTTACAAAGCTAAAGAAGAAAAAACAACTGTCATGTTGGTATTTTCACTGACAAATTTAGATGTTTTAACTAAATTTATTAGAAGTTTGAGAAACTCTTATCCCATGGGTAGGAACACTGTAGAGAAATATAGACAATCTGATTAACCTAAAAAATATCTGTCACCTACCGTCTTGGTGCAAATAATAGCTCCTCCCATTTCATTTGTTTAAGCAATCCATTGTATATTTCTCAGTTCCTTGATCAACTTTGGAAAATGGTGTGAACCTGTATTTTTTATGACTGCAAAAGAAGAAACAAAGGGGGTAAGCTGGCAAAGTGGTTTGCTACTGCCCCATCTTATAGGTATAACTTTTGACTTGACTGAGTGGCAGATCCAAATTTTCTAAAACATGGGTTTCTATTAAATTTTAGCAAATACAGACATTTCCAGTGCTAACTTCTGATTAATGCTGCAACAGGGAAATAGCTGGAATTTTATAAATAGTTGAAGAGAAATCCATGAAGTGACAAGACTATTTGAAATTTGCCACATAATGTTTTACCACAAAGGGTCACCTAATAGTTTTAGCACATATTATCTATTTGGTTTCATAATAATCTGTGGTTTTAGATAGTAATATTGTACCATGGAGTGTCAAAAATTATTTCTTCTTGGTAAGGAAAAATATTCCCTTGAATTTTTCCTGTTTTGGGGCCATAAAAATGTCCTTTAAAATTTGATGTAGAGCCTTTGTTTTTTGTTCTAATAACTGGTGGAATAGCTCTATCCAAGACAATGCCAAGTATCTATTAAGGACTGTTTGTTAGGAAGTTCTTAGTGGGTTTTCAGAAAATTGAAGGACATCAAAAGAATTGTATTTGTATTATAAGAAGATGATAAAGTAATGCTTATTATTGTAAATATTTTACCATGCACTTGCAAATTACCATACATAAAAAATCCCATCAGAAAGCATTTTTTTATGACCCATTAGGTTAATCCTCTCAATTCTTTGTATTATCTTTCCAGTTTTGGGTTACATGCAAGTTTGCTAAAAAACTTATCAATATCAGTAAACATATGTGAAAAAGGAAGTGACTAAATTTAGAAAAAGCTGATCTATGTAACTGAAATATCAATGTAAAGCATCAAATGTCATCACATTATAATATTGTTCAAATAAGATTTATTTCAACCTTGATTATCCTTATGAATTCATTCTTTGTTTTTCTTTCCATTCTCCAACCAATGTTATCCTTGCCTTTTGCATTATTACAGACAGACCAGTTATTTTCCTTTTTCTTTTTTATCTCTTCAATGTATTAGATTCTTCCTTATCCTGTAGATGCTTGATTTACCTTATTTCTTTTCTTGTTCTACAGGCTGTGAATACCAATGTCACACACATGCCTGCCCATGAAAAGATATAGTGTTTATTTATTTATTTTATTCAATAAAGGAGGAAGCTGTAGGCTTGTTGCATAACAACACAAAAAAAATAACAGCTCAAACAGCAACACTGCAAAACACAAAAAGAAATAAAACAAAAAAATATTCATAAATAAACAACTATGCAACAACTATATTACAGAAACTGTTTTTTATAGAACTCAGTTTTAACAAGAGCACTCTTAAATGATTGCACTGTTTGCATAGAAACTATGGTATCAGGTAAACTATTCCAAAGTTTAGCTGCACAGTTAACAAAGCTAGATTGACCTATTTTCTTGAGCACTTGTGGCTGATACAGTTTATACAAGTTTTGTTGAGTGACTGAGTAATGACTAAGTTTGAAAAAATCAGTCCAGTCCACATTACCAACACCCTTCATAATATGGAATGTATTGATCAGGTCAATCCTATCCCATCGAAACTCCAAAGAAGGAAGTCCCAAACACTCCAGTCAATGCTGATATGGTAAATGGCTCAAATATGGCACTAACTTTGACGCCCAATGTTGAACCCTTTCAATTTGCTGCAAGTCAAATTTCCATGTAGGATACCACACAGAGGGACAATATTCTACCACCGGGTGTACTATTGTCTTGTATAGTGTCATAAAAGTGTGAAGGTTAAATTTCATGAAACTTCTCTTAATAATATAATAATATAATGTAATATATATTGAAAACCCATCGTATACAATAAATTTACAATGACAGAGTAATCCAAAGCAGACTGTAATTAGAGCATTTTGTGAAATTATTGACACATGCTTGTGAAACTTCAACTGGTTATCAAAGTGGATACCTAAATCCCTTACTGAATCTGAAGATGAAACAGGTGTATCACCAAGAAAATAATGACAAGTTGAGCTTTTTGAGAAGTAATGGAGTACTAAAACATTTTTGATGGTTTACAAACATAGAGTTCAATTTACACCAATTATTTAGGGCATTCAGATCCTCTTGAATAAGGGTGACATCTACCGGGGAGGTAACACTTTTATACAGTTTTATATTGTCTGCAAACAGTTTGACAGTGGATTGACGAATTACTTCAGGCAAATCGTTGACAAACAAACAAAATAACACTGGGCCCAGACAACTGCCCTGTGGCACACCATTTAAAATTAGACTCTCACTTAAAAGTGCACTTCCGACTATAACTTTCTGGCAACGGCCTGATAAATAATCTGTAGTCCATGTTAAAGTTGTACTGCCTAACTCATACTTTTCACATTTTTTAAGCAAAAAACTAATTGAAACTTTGTCAAATGCTTTACTGAAGTCAATTTACAAGCAATCAAACTTTGAACTGAGATCAGCCATATTTTGGAAATCTTTTACAACTTCTAGCAACTGCGTATTACATGACCTGTTTTTTCAAAAACCATGCTGTGATGGATGCCATTGTTTATTTTGGTTGAAGTAATCCTGTATCCAATATACAATAATCTTTTCAAGAACTCTAAAAAAAATTGAGGTGTTTGAAATTGGATGATAATTTCCAAATTGGGATTTAGATCCTCCTTTGTGGAGTGGGTTTACAACCGTTTTTTTTTTTCCACGCTGCAGGACATTTACCACTCAGTAGACAGTAATTAAATAAAAACGCAAGAGGTTCAGCTTAACACGTGGCTGTCTTCTGAAGAAAAGGGTTAGAAATACCATCTATATCTGGAACTTTAATAATGGAAAGGTCACGGAGAATTTTTAAAACCTGCTCTGAAGAAATGTCAGAGTCATTGAAGGGCACATTGTCTGCTGAAACAAATTCGGTAAAATGGGGTGGACTGCATGCATGGACATAATCTGGATTTCCAAAAACTGACAAAAATACTTGATTTAACACATCAGCCTTCTTCTGATCATCACTTATTAATTCACTTGTAGTTGGGTCATCAAAAATGTACAATGTTGCTTGTGTTTCTTTTCATTTATATGTTCTCTGGAGGAGCAGCATCCTGGTTTGACTTTGTCGAATGATTGAGATAGGAAATAATCATACTGTCTTTTTTTTTCCTACATATAAAATTAGGTGATACACAAATTATTTACTCAGACAAGATGGATGGGTCACATAGGCAGGGAATAGGTATTATGATGAGTAAGGAAGGTGCTAAGTCTTGTTCAGGTTAAGAAGTTATTAATAAAAGGATATTAGTTGCTCATTTTACCGCAAAACAATCCAGAATATCAGTCAGACTAGTCCGAATATCATATATGCCCCTATAGAAGATGAGAATTGACAGATGAAGATAGTAGTGACTCAGATGAATTTTACTTATTGCCAGAAGAGCAAAAAGACAGGATCCCTGGTGGAAATATGGTATTTTTATTTGGGATTTTAATCCCTAAGTTCGTAGAAATAAAGATAGATGGTATCCTAGCCTGGGTAAATTTGTTGCAGTTGGAAAGAAATTAGTAGCAGTTATAGAGTTCTACAGGTATAATAATGTAGTAATAAACAATACAGTAAGTGGGATGTAAAATGGTCCACAAGTTAATATGTTATTCCTATGATGGTAGAAATGCTAATCTTTTTTATTATGTTGTTGTGAACCAGAGACTAGCAGGATTAATACCAGATACTGGGGTGTATAGGAATGCTGTTATTGATGATGTTTGATTATTGATGTCTTGGGCTAATTTAAAGCTAGAATGCTAGGAATACTAGTGAAAATAATTCAAGTCTAGTAGAGAGGAGGTGGGGCTCCTACAAAAAATATTGGAGAAATAGCCTATGAAAAAGAAGAGGGGTGTAGGATAGTGGAAAAAGCATTAAAACATGAACTAAGGAGTTGTGAAGTGGAGACAATGAATAAAGTTACTGAAGATCTCGAAAATGCAGTCAGATGAAGGGTTGTTACTAGCTAAAATGTTTGGGGGGGGCAAGGGATTTTACCAAATGGCTGGTCATTGTACCAACTGTTTTTGTTTTGTCTTTTTTTGTCAATAATTAGAAAACCCCTATGCCTTCCCAAGGCCTGAACAAAATTTGCACTTTACTGAAAAAATACAAATGAATGTGCGTTGTCAGTTTAATATGCATATACTGATATTTAGTAATCAAAATGTTAAAATTATTTAATTTATTAAAGTTTTAAGAGTAAAAACATTTGTATTTTTTTCAGCAAAGTGTAAATTATGTTCTGGCAATGGGAAGCCCTAGGGGTTTTGCGCCCAACTTATGTTTATTTCTGCTTGTTTTGAGTTTGACTCGGTTATTTATTGTAATTTCTGTTCGTTTTGGGTTTCTTTTATTTATTGATCGTGATTTGTAGTAGTTTCGCACTTAATAACTTATATGATTTTATTTTTGCTCAGGTATTGTGAAATTTATTTTATCACTTTTCATTGAGAAGCTTATTTTGTGGGAAAAGTTTTTCTAATTCACGTCAATTCGTTTTGTAACGAAACTGTTTTTTTGTCAGGGACACACAAAACTGTACTTTTAACCTGATCGTTTTTTAAAACTATATAGTTTGGCCTGCTGTTTGCATGCTTGAGACAAATTTTCAGCAATTTATAACAACATACACCGTTTTAAAAATCTGGACGCAAATAGTACTGTATAACTTAGTTTCATACCTCTTCTATTGACCTGAAATGGAAAACTTGATACCATTCGCAAAAAAATCTGTTTACTTTCTTTGATAGCTTTGATACACTTACAATATTTTGATTTGGTTAAATTTTAAGAGCAGAAGTAGCCTCAAAAGTTTGAACATAATACCCTCAGTCGTTCTTGGGATACTGCTGAGATACCTTGTTGGGAATAAGCATTATCACAGTGAATTTTGATTTAATCTTAAGGCAACATTTAGTTTTTAAACATAATGGGCAAATGGGAAGGTGGGAGTGGAAGGGGGATTAGTCGCCCTCCAATCACTTTCGCCTATTAAAAAGGGCATCAGCCCTTTCTATTTTCAATCGAATTTTCAAAACTCCTTCAATACAAAGTGCCCTGGTCTAAACAACAAAAAATATTTCTAATCACTTTCGACTATTAAAAAGGGCACTAGCCCTTTGAATTTTAAATTAAATGAGGCCTTTTCTGAAGTTTCTATGACAATGTCTTCTATAAAAACCTTATATGCCCCTAGGGCATAACTTAAAATCCTTGCCCTGAGGGGTGCGGCGGAGTATCATCCTCAAAAACATATTTTCTATCTGTAAATCAACTATGCTGAACAAAATGGCTATCTCAAAATTTGTATCGGATGTGTTTGGGGGGGGGGGAATGATGGGCGTGGGGTGGGGGGGCTAGTTGCCCTCCAATCACTTTCGACTATTAAAAAGGGCACTAGCCCTTTGAATTTCCAATCAAATGACCTTTTTTTGAAGTTTCTATGACAACGCCTTCTATAAAAAGTTTATATGCCCCCTGGGCATGTCTTAAAACCCAGAGGGTTGTGGGAGAGTGTCCTCCTCAAAAATATATTTTCTCTCTGGAAACCAACTACACTGAACAAAATGGCTATCTCAAAATTTTGATTGGATGTGTTTGGGGGAATGATGGGCGTGGGGAGGGGCTAGTTGCCCTCCAATTACTTTCGACTATTAAAAAGGGCATTAGCCCTTTGAATTTCCAATCGAATTAGCCTTTTTGAAGTTTCTAGGACAACGCCTTCTATAAGAACCCTTATATGCCCCCAAGGCATAACTTAAAACCCTTGCCCTGAGGGTTGTGGGGGAGTGTCCTTCTCAAAAACATATTTTATATCTGAAAATCAACTCGCCTACGCTGAACAACATGGCTGTTAGAATATTGGTTTGCGATGTGAGGGGTCGAAGGATGGACGTGGGGGGGGGCTTGTGGACTTTCAACTATATTCGTATATTGAAATAGTAACATTACTTTTGCATTTCAAAATATATAACGCCGTTTTGAGCGTTCTGGGATCACATCATCCATAAGAACCTTATATACCCCAGGTTATAACTTAAAACCATTGCCCTGAGGGTTTTTGGGGAGTGTCCTCCTCAAAAATGTATTTTCTATCTGGAAATCAACTACGCTGAACAAAATGGCTATCTCAAAATTTTAATTGGATGTGTTTAGGAGAATGATGGATGTTGGGGAGGGGCTAATTCCCTTCCAATCACTTTTGACTATTAAGAAGGGAACTAGCCCTTTAAGTTTCCCATCCAATGAGCCTGTTTTGAAGTATCTACGACAACGCCTACTTATAAAAAACTTGTCTGCCCCCAGGGCATAACTTAAAACCATTGCCCTGAGGGTTGTGGGGGAATGTCCTCCTAAAAAACATATTTTCTATCTGCAAATCAACTAGCCTACGCTGACCAAAATGGTTATCTCAAAATTCTGATTGGATGTGTTTGGGGAATGATGGGCGTGGGGGGCTAGTTGCCCTCCAATCACTTTCGACTATTAAAAAGGGCACTATCCCTTTGAATTCCCAATCGAATGAGCCTGTTTTGAAGTTTCTACAACAACGCCTTCTATAAAAAACCTTATATGCCCCCAGGGCATAACTTCAAACCTTTGCCCTGAGGGTTTTGGGGGAGTGTCCTCCTCAAAAACATATTTTCTATCTGTAAATCAACTATGCTGAACAAAACGGCTATCTCAAAATTTTTATCGGATGTGTTGGGGGGAATGATGGACGTGGGGGGGGCTAGTTGCCCTCCAATCACTTTCGACTATTAAAAGGGCACTAGCCCTTTGAATTTCCAATCAAATGACCTTTTTTGAAGTTTCTATGACAACGCCTTCTATAAAAAGTTTATATGCCCCCTGGGCATAACTTAAAACCCAGAGGGTTGTGGGAGAGTGTCCTCCTCAAAAACATATTTTCTCTCTGGAAAACAACTACACTGAACAACATGGCTATCTAAAAATTTTGATTGGATTTGTTGGGGGGACGGATGGGCGTGGGGGGGGGGCAAGTTGCCCTCCAATCACTTTCGACGATTAAAAAGGGCACTAGCCCTTTCAATTTCCAATTGAATTAGCCTTTTTCGAAGTTTCTACGACAACGCCTTCTATAAGAAACCTTATATGCCCCCAGGACTTAACTTAAAACCCTTGACCTGTCGGTGATGGGGGAGTTTCCTTCTAAAATCATATTTTCTATCTGGAATTCAACTAGCCCACGCTGGACAGAATGGCTATCTCAAAATTTTGATTGGATGTGTTTGGGTGAATGATGGATGTGGGGGGGGGGGCTAGTTGCCCTCCAATCACTTTCAACTATTAAAAAGGGCACTAGCCCTTTGAATTTCCAATCAAATGAGCCCCTTTTGAAGTTTCTAGGACAACGCCTTCTATAAAAACCTTACATAACCCAGGTAATAACTTAAAACCATTGCCCTGAGGGTTGTTGGGGAGTGTCCTCCTCAAAAATGTATTTTCTATCTGGAAATTAACTACGCTGAACAAAATGGCTATCTCGAAATTTTAATTGGATGTGTTTAGGAGAATGATGGATGTGGGGGAGGGGCTAAGTCCCTTCCAATCACTTTTGACTATTAAGAAGGGAACTAGCCCTTTAAGTTTCCCATCGAATGAGCCTGTTTTGAAGTTTCTACGACAACGCCTACTTATAAAAACCTTATATGCCCCCAGGGCATAACTTAAAACCCTTGCCCTGAGGGTTTTGGGGGAGTTTCCTCCTCAAAAACATATTTTCTATCTGGAAATCAACTAGCCTATGCTGAACAAAATGTGTATCTCAAAATTCTGATTACCTATGTTTAGGGAAATAATGGGCGTGGGGGCCAGTTACCCTCCAATCACTTTCAACTATTAAGAAGGGCAGTATCCCTTTAAATTCCCAATCTATAGAACCTTTTTTAAATTCTCTACCGGAATACCTTCACTTAAATCCTTTGCCCGGGGGATTTTGTCCGAGTGTCCGCCTCAAAAAACATATTTTCTCTTAGGAAATCTACTACGCTGAACAAAATAGCCATCTCAATATCTTTATGGGATGTGTTAGGGGGAATGATGGGCGTGGGGGGGGGCTAGTTGCCCTTCAATTACTTTTTTATATTAAAAAGGGCACTATCCCTTTGAATTCCTAATCGAATATGCCTGTTTTGAAGTTTCTACGACAACGCCTTCTATAAAAACCTTATATGCCCCCATGGCATAACTTAAAACCTTTGCCCCAAGGGTTGTCGGGGAGTGTCCTCCTCAAAAATATATTTTCTATCTGGAGATCAACTACGCTGAACAAAATGGTTATTTCACAATTTTGATTGGAGGTGTGGGGGGGACTGATGGGCGTGGGGGGGGGGCTAGTTGCCCTCCAATCACTTTAGACTATTAAAAAGAGCACTAGCCCTTTGAATTTCCAATCGAATCAGCCTGTTTTGAAGTTTCTACGACAACGCCTTCTATAAAAAAAAAACCTTATATGCCCCCAGGGCATAACTTAAAACCCTTGCCCCAAGGGTTGAGGGGGAGTGTCCTCCTCAAAAAGATATTTTCTATTTCAAAACCAGCTATGCTGACAAAATGCCTATCTCAAAATTTTGATTGGATGTGTTTGGGGGAATGATGGGCATGAAGGGGGGAGGGGGCTAGTTGCCCTCCAATCACTTTCGACTATCAAAAAGGGCACTAGCCCTTTGAATCTCCAATCGAATGAGCCTGTTTTGAAGTTTCTACGACATCGCCTTCTATAAAAGCCTTATATGCCCCCAGGGCATAACAAACCCTTGCCCTGAGGGTTGTGGGGGAGTGTCCTCCTCAAAAACCTATTTTCTATTTGGAAATCAACTACGTTGAACAAAATGGCTATATCACAATTTTAATTGCAGGTGTTTGGGGGGAAAATGGGTGTGGGGGGGGGGGTAGATGCCCTCCAATCCCTTTCGACTATTAAAAAGGGCACTAACCCTTTGAATTTCCAATCGAATGAGCCTTTTTTGAAGTTTCTACGACAATGCCTTCTATAAAAACCTCATATGCCCCCAGGGCATAACTGAAAACCCTTGCCCTGAGGGTTTTGGGGGTGTGTCCTCCTCAAAAACACATTTTCTATGTTGAAATCAACTACGCTGAACAAAATGGCTATCTCAAAAGTTTGATTGGATGTGTTTCGGGGAATGAAGGGCGTGGGGGGGGGCTAGTTGCCCTTCAGTCACTTTCGACTAAAAAAAAGGGCACTAGCCCTTTGAATTTCCAATCAAATGAGCCTGTTTTGAAGTTTCTATGACAATGACTTCAATAAAAACCTTATATGCCCCCAGGGCGTAACTTAAAACCCTTGACCTGATGATTGTGGGGGAGTGTCCTCCCCAAAAACATATTTTGTATCTGGAAATCAACTACGCTGAACAAAATGGCTATCTCACAATTTGGATTGGATGTGTTTGGGGGAATGAAGGGCGTGGGGGGGGGGCTAGTTGCCCTTCAGTCACTTTCGACTAAAAAAAGGGCACTAGCCCTTTGAATTTCCAATCGAATGAGCCTGTTTTGAAGTTTCTATGACAATGCCTTCAATAAAAACCTTATATGCCCCCAGGGCGTAACTTAAAACCTCTGCCCTGAGGGTTGTGGGGTGTCCTCCTCAAAAACACAATTTCTATGTGAAAATTAACTACGCTGAACAAAATGGCTATCTCAAAATTTTGATTGGATGTGTTAGGGGGAATGATTGGCGTGAGGGGGGGGGGGCTAGTTTCCCTCCAATCACTTTCGACTATTAAAAAGGGGACTAGCCACTCCAATTTCCAATCGAATGAGCCCTTTCGAAGTTTCTACGACAACTCCTTTGATACGCAGTGCCCGGGTATGGAGAAAAAAAAACACATTGTGCCCACATCGTTCTTTACTTAGACAGCGCTAGCGCGCTGCCTATGATTATGTTTTTGAATTTTGATCTTGAAGCACAAGAAGACATTATTGGATGATAAATTTCAAGAATTTCTTTTTCTTTTAATGGAAAATACTGTTAGTTGTGAGATTTGTTTATCTTTCATGCTTATTTTTCTTTCAGCCTGTCACTAGAAGGCAATGCATATAAAATAATTGATGACAGCTTTGGTACCCTTAAAAAAATATGGGACCAGTTGGGGATGGACGAAGAAAACATTTCACTGCGTAACAAGACAGTCTTGACTCATTTACAGGTAAAATAAATTTAGTGATTTCTTTTAGAGAATTATTTAATACGAAATGTTTTTGGTACTTTCTGATTTTCTCTCTTTACCTTTTGTGAAACTTATTTCACTGTTATTTCACTTTTTTTTTGCAATGTATAAATGCAACGGCTCTATTTTAGTGATAAGTTCCTTTACAGATTTTCATGCACTATAGGGTATAGTTTAGTGACAGAAACTTCAAGTGACAGGTGTCCTCGTACCCCCTTAGTTTTATTGAGTGTTGGGAATATAAAAAAACATTTTTAGGTCACTGTTTTCTTCATTTTTTAGGGAATAGGGTGGGGGGGGGGTAACCAATCTCATAGGGAATCTACTTTTGTTGTAGATTTTTGCTGATAATATGCCTAGATACATTTATGAAAACCAGCTTTTGTGAGTGTAAGCCTTACAGAAATAACTATGTCTACCAACTATACACATTTCTGTGATTTGTAAATGATTCATCTTTTTAATGAGTCCCCCCTCTTTTCTTGTAAATAAGCCTACAATTGACGTGTAAAAATAGAAAGGCAAATAATTTCAAAGAAGGAGAAGTAGAAGGAGTTGCCATTTAATATCTCCTTTTGCCTTAATCTAGCTGATACTTGTAATATGTACAGAAAAAGTTGGTGTCCCAGGGAAAAGAAAATTTAGCAAAATTAAAGACTGTCTATGTATTGCACAACTTTTATGGAAAATTGACTACATATTACAAATAACTTAAATGAAGTTCTTCTTATTACATCACAGTGGAACATGGCTAATTGAATCTCGTCCATAGTTGAAATAAGTTCCTATTCCATAGCTTTAATTACCTATTATCAAGGCCTTATCCAGGGAGAGGTTAAGGATTTTGAACCCTCCCCCACTCCCTGGAATGTTTGTCCAGCTCGTAAAAACGTAAAAAATTAATTTAAACAAATTTTTGATGCGTTTCTTAAAAAAATTTGTAACTCCCTCCCCCCCCCCTGAAACAAAATTCCGGATATGACCCTCCCTGTTAATAGCCTAGTGTTTCTTGAGCTGTTCTAATACAATTAAACTTTGTGTGGTCACCTCCATGATTGATAACATCAATAAAATCAGCTACTTGATAAAGGATTTGTGGCAGAACCTGTGCAAGTAGTATTTGGAGAAAGCAAAGCAGTAAACAAAAACTTGAAAAGCAAGAACATTGTTTGGAAAACCCCTACAAATATTGAACTTTTTTGGGGAAGAAGTATGACCCAGCTCTTCTTGCTTTATTTACGTGCCTGATCCGAAGCCATTAGCACTTTTTATGTTTCTTTTTTGTGTCAATGTGATCTATCATATTTTGTTTCAAATTTGCATTCTTGAAAATTCCAGTATCAAACTAATTTTTTTTTTTTTTTTTTTTTGTCATATAGCATTAATCACTTTATACTTGTGTTTGTTGTTCTATTGGGAGTTTTCCCTTGTGGGCGATCTTATGTTGTACTCAATGTACTGTTTAATTTCCAATATATTTGCCAGTCTCAAATACCTTATTTTCCTTAGAATATGCTTCAGGAAATGGTCAAAGAAGAGGAAGTTTATAAAGAAAGCATCATAAAGAAGATTGAAAAGAAGGCTAAACAGTACATGGAAGTTTGTACAGTAAGTTTTTCACTTTTTATTTTTATGTTATGGGTAGTCTGGTGTTCTTATGAGAAGCATTGTTAGGCCTTATGAGAGGCATTGTTGCCTCTTGATCAAGCAACTTCAGTTTGTTTGAGCCGGGAAATGGGGGGGGGGATAGTTAATTTTACTCCGGGCACCACCAACCCTAGAAACGACCCTGATATATGTTCATGCTGTTCCTGGTAGTAGTGGGCATCAAGTTGAAAAAAATGAACAATTTAAGGAATGGTAGATTTCTTTGAAGCTGTAGTTTTCTTTCAGAGTCAACCTATTGTTAATGCTTTTTCTTTTCTTTTTTTGTAAAGACAAAAAATATTGTCAAATTCAGCTGATCAGTTTCGCTTTATTTTTACGATTCAATGTGAAAACGCTGGCAAAAGTTTGGTGCTGCCCTAAAAGTTTTATAATTTGAAAAAACCAGAAGAAATTTTTTTGAAAATCGTGGTTTTCAAGAAATTAGAGGTACTAACTACTGGTATTTGTTGCGAGGCACATGCTGTTCAGCCCAACTTGGCACCGAGGATATAATGGACCATATTCTGCCACTGACTTCAGTCTTCTGTTTGGGGGCGGATGATTTCCAACCACGATTTATAATTGCGTCTGTACTTCCTGAAATTCCCAAATGCTCGAGGTCTTTCTTCATTGTGGCCAATGGAGGACAAAAAAAGCGTTTTATATTCGTATCCTTGGTAATTTGATATTTTCATATGCACAGCCAGTTTGGAACTATCTCTAATACCTATGTATTTGGGAAGTGTTTTAAGTTAAGGGGGAACAAAATAAGGAAATTAGCAGTGGTCAAATATCCAGAAATTGCATTTTGGAATGGGCTGAATCTAGATACGACTGATTTCAAATACGCATTTAGTTAAGCTCATAGGCACCTTTAAACCTATTATTTCTTTACACTTTGTTTTATTTATTTTAAGTAATATATCATGTACAAGACTAATTGCATGATTTTGTTTGAAGAATATACTGGAGACTGCTGATCCTTCTTCGTGCAGCCTGGAAAGAGGGAAAAAGAAAACAAGTTTTAATACAAGACCAATCCAATCTTACCGTTTTCCAACAATAGCCCTGTCAAATGTTCGACCTCTCAACAACAAGGAAAGAAAATATGCAATATTTTCAAAAAATATCTGCAGCAAAATATGCTGCAAAGAAAATATTCCTCATAGGATTCTAGATGTCGCAGTACCAAAGGACCATGACATCGAAGTTTCGTGGCTGTGGGCACGACCAAAAGGCCTACCTCGGCAAGTGTCGTCATTGATATTCGCCACGGTACATTTCCCACCAAGAGGACCATATCGGCGACAATTAGTGGAATACCTCAAACAAAGTTGCGACTTCATCAGAACAAATATCCATATGCAGGAATCTTTCTTTGTGGAGCTTCAACGACCTCAAGCCAAACTGGATCAAAAGCTCTACAGCCCTGCATCAAATAGTTGAAGTGAAAACACGGCGAGAAAACACCCTTGACTTGATCCTCACTACACTTGATCCTTCGGCGGAAGCACCACTCTCAACCAGTGATCATGCAACAGTTATATTACGGCCAAAGTCAACAATGAAACCTACTAAACCAACCCAGTTCACCTACCGTCGGCTTACAGAAGGAGGTATAATTGGCTACAGAGAATGGCTCAACTCAATATGCTGGTTCCGCCTTTTCGGAAAAAAAGACGCAAACAGGATAGGATAAACGATTTTATTTTCAAACGCTTTAAAAACGGTCATGCCGATCAGCGGCAGTTTTTGTCATAATAAGACACTAAACATATAAAACATATAAAAATCACAGCCACAGCAATCGTCATGCAAAAATATACATTGATTCGAAATATCACAGATTCAAACTAAACAGAGTCACGTTTAAAAATAATAATAACTGAAGAAAATAAAAATATACAATTATTGATAAGTGGGTGCAAAATTAAAAATCTTGACGAACGAGGGAATAAAACTACTTGCGTACCGCATATGCCGCGCTGGTACCGGCTGAATTTTTGGTACCGGTTGAGCTACATTTCGCGGGAGCCTTGTGCGCGAAGGGAGATGCTCAGGGGGGAGGATTCCACGAAGCCGCGGATTTTCCAAAATATCGACACCAAATTTAAAACACAATTCATCACGGCGTGTCGATGGAGTTTTAAGCGAAAATTGTTTCAAAAGGAAGTTATAAGGGACTTTGGGAGATTTTGACACTATCACAAGAGCTCGGTACTGGATCCTTTCCAGGCGGTCTTTTTGGTCCGAAGTCAGGCCGTAATGCCAAACGGAATTCTACCAGCGGTCTGACAAATGTAAGTAAAATATGCAATAGGGGGGGGGTTAGAACACCATGACGAGCAAGGAGTTGTAAAGAAAGGATATTCAGGTTTGCCCGTTTGATCATCTCCTGTGTCTGTTTTTCCCACTTCAGTTCATGTGTGAGATAGATTCCCTAGAGTTTGATATCCTTGATGCCTGAAACATTCTGTAAAGCAAGGGATAAACTGTCCCTTAGAAAAGAGAAAGTTAATATGAACGATTTTTCATGATTGACGATCATTTTGCCCTCCTCAGCTTGACGTGATAAACTTGCCATTATTTTGTCTGCCTCACTTGAAACACTTTTTTCACCCAGCTCCAGTATGGATAGATCATCAACGAATTGAAAGCGATCCGACTCATCATTTGCCAACTCAATAACCATAACCAAAAAAAGTAGAGAGTCCAAAATTGTTCCCTGGGGAACAGCATGACTGAACAAGCAATTCTCTATGAACAAACAATTTGAGAGTACGAACGATTCTTCCCTGAAAAGCGAGTTACAATTAGGGCATAGAATAAATCTTGGGTTACTCCGATACTTAGAGCAGCAATGGTAGAGCGAGACATGCCTTATGAGACAAAGCCACACTCTGACGAATATAAACGGAAGAGAAACATAGTAGTTAGACTACTAAAGCAAGCTAGACGTCTGTATGGACACCCAATTTTTGCTAAGTTGTCAACCAGTGACCCAAGAAAGTTCCACACAACTGTACGGAAACTAATAGGACAGCAGGAGTCTAAATCCATCCTGAGGGACCAGCAAGGAGAGAATATAACCGTAGAAGCAATTAATCCACACTTTACAAACATTTGCCTCCAACAGTCTCCTCTCAAGATTATACCCCAGAATGGTCCAATCGAAACCATCCCTATTATTACAGTTTCCCAGGTCTAAGGAAAACTTGAAAACCTAGACATTAGGAAAGCCTTGTACCCTGGTGAAATTTATATAAGATTGATGCATGCATTTTCCCCCTACTGCCTACACCATTGGCTATGGTCTATAACCAGTGCCTAATGGAAGGCGTTTTCCCAGAAAAGTTCAAAAAGGTATTTATCACACCAATTTCAAAGAAAAGATTACCATCCTCACCATCCGATCTCAGGCCAATCTCAAAGACGCACATCATTTCAAAAGTCTTCGAAGATTTTATTTTACAGTGGCTGCTAACAGAATTAGAACACAAAATCGATCCTATGCAGTTCGGTTTTCGTCGAGGACACAGCACAACTCACTATCTGGTCAGATTACTTCATGATCTACTAGAACACCTAAAAAATACTGAGGCCCTTGCTGAAATAATCATTTCTGATTTCGTGAAAGCTTTCGATCTGCTTGATCATGATAATGTAATCAACGAAGCCTGTGCCCTGGAAGTCTCGCAGTTTCTCTTATGTACCGTTGCAAGTTTCCTTTCTTTTCGTCAACAGTGCGTACAACTCGAAAATGGGGAAATATACGACTTCCAAGACATCACGTGTGGAACTATCCAAGGAAGCAAGTTAAGTCCGATCCTATTTGTTATAGTCATTAACCGACTGATGAGGCAACACAAACAGAGGTATAAATTTGCAGATGATCTTTCGCTAAGCCTGCTGCAATTTCTGCCACAAACACCCAATCAGCTCATAGCCATCAGAGCTTCAGCATCAAGCTGATCAAGTGAAGCTCCAGATAAGCCTCGAGAAAAGCTGTGTAATGCATGTCAACTTCCTGAAGAAGAAGAAGAAGAGACATAAATGAATCTGCACCTCTCCGAACAAAGAAATCAGTAAAAATACTTGGTATCACATTAAGTGATGATTAAGTGAGTTTGGAGATCACAGCAAAGGTAGCTGGTTTTCTAAAATCCTTTGCAAATCTAAGAAGGTTTGGAATGACAGAGCAACTCCTTCTTTCGTGCTATAAAACCTATGTAATGCCCGTAATGATGTACGGCTGTCCTGCCTGGCACTTATTTTGCAGAGAGTCTGCAAAATAATTCTTGTGCCGAATTATAAAAACTATGAACAAAGCTTGAGCCAACTCAAGCTCCCAACCCTGGAGGAAAGGAGGCATGAAATGCTGATGAAGTTTGGAGCTGACATCCGGAAGTCCTCAAGACACCGAGATATCCTTCCTCCGTTTACTTCACAGACCCATGCACAGAAAACAAGGTTGGCAACTCTGAAAGAGGAAAAAAACTGTTGGAGTGCCCGCCTACACACTCGGCAACAAGAAATCTAAAATCGTTTGTGCCCTACTACGTCAGATGTTATAACAATAGTGTCATGATGTAGAGGTGATGGTTCATCATTTGTATTTTTCTTGGTGCTGTGTCTTTTTGTGCTTTAATTGATGATACCCATGTTATTGCAGTGTGATAAAGGGAACGAATAAAGATTATTATTATTATAGTTTGTCCTCATTTGAAGACACAACTCGTTAATTCGATTTCTGTTTAAAAGAAAAATTATATAGTAAAATTGACTTAATAATTAACAATTCGTAATTAATGTCATCCATGACGTTTCTTTCTCTTTTTATCTTGCATATTTTGAAGTCTCAATTTCCCTCCATATGTCTCTTCTTTAAAAAAAAAAATAAACTGTAGATGCCAATAAGCCCCAAATTACGCCTTCAATGAAAATAAGAAGAAAAATGTGAGCAATTAAATTGATGGGGTTTTTTTTTTCACCAATAAATGGTAGCATATAGATCTTCAGAAAACAGAATAGTGCAGCTGTCGAAAAAAAGACAGATCTATAATAATATACAGATATGTTATGTAATTATATACCGATACATAATTATTACTCGCAAAAAAGGTGACTTTTTAGCTACGGAAAATGCCACTTTCTGGGGTTTTGTGGCTTCCTTCTAGGTTTGCTCATTATGGGTGGTAGCTCGGGCCTTAGTCTGCTGCAAGTTTTGCTTTTTTTTATTTGTCATGACCTTATAGTAAGTCTGTTTTTATTGAGATCCAAAGACCTCTATTCAAAGAAGAAGAAAAGATTATCATGAGCGATTAAGATGACTCATTCTCTTCGCAGTCTTTCATATTCCTTGAACCTTCCAGACTTCGAATCCTTTCCCTTCAGTTTTAGTTTTCAGTTTTTTCAGTTTTATAATAGTCTCCACTTCTCTTTTGTTCTAAATCATGATTGTAAAAAAGAATTATATTGCAGGAGCTGGGGAGGGAGGTTGAAACATCCGAAGAATCCTGGAGTATATTAGCAGTAGAAAAATTCTTCCGAGACAAATACAGGGAAGTGTCTGAAGAGAAAAATAAAATTATGAATGCTGTCAGGCGTGACAAAGAACAGGTAAGTTTTCAGTTTAATCTTTTTTATATTCTAAAAAATGTTAGGTTGGACTGGGGATTCTCAAGCAGAGCTTTATTCGCCTCAGTGCTACCAGAAAGAGTTTCGATTCCTCGGCGATCACAAGCTCTCTTGCTGCTACCAGAAAGATTTTTATCTTGGTTAGTTTTCAAACCAAGACCCCCCCCCTCCTCGGTACTTCAAGAAAGAGTGTTTTGAAAGACTGGAAAACAGACTTTTTAGCTTGTCAGAAATTCCTGGGTTGATCATACAAACTTAGGTTAAAAATAATTTCTGAGACTATACTGGATAATCATGACCAAACGAAAAAATTGCAAAGAAGAGAGAAACTAGGACAATAACAGCCAGTGAAAAATAGAAGAAAAACTATGTAAATATTTTGGTCGAGACCTCCGCTCAACCGTCTCCAGTGCAGAATAACAAAATACAGATAAAGATTCAAAGGACAATAGAAAAACCGAACCTCAAAACAAACACTGATAACTAAAAAAGGACCCTTTCCAAGGAACAATGAAAGGGTAATTGAAAAAAGGTAGAAAAGAATGCATCGACTCCACAACCCCCAACAGATATCATCCCCTCGGTGGGTGATAAGAAACTTCACGGTTCTACCTTATATATTGAGTGACAAACTGAGAAGAATCCTAAGAAAAACATAACCTTATTGTCACTTTTAAAAATGAAATACAATACTAAGCTTTTTCAAGAGCGGCAAAGATAAAACCAGCCTCATTCTGAGCAGTGGTGATTATAGAATTCCCTGTTCTTGTGGCCCTTTTTCCCTGTAGAATTCCCTGTTTCTATGTTGGGAGAGCCCAACAGCAATTGGGGGAGGGGTTATAGGAACATATGTCCTCAATCAAAAAAGCCATGGGGCTACGCCAAAGGCCTGATACTTTTGATTCTGCCTTGGCTCAACACATTTAAACAAACCCACATCATTTTATTTTATTTGATAATACCTCCATTGTTGCCCTTCTTATAGGTCTCATGCAAGTTTTCAGGGAGGTAGTTGAAATAAAGAAGCCAATTCACCTAAAGGTTGCCCCAAATAGAGACACTGGCATGGGCGCCCAATCCAGGGGGGGGGGCAAACCTCGTCTAATTGGCACTTTTAGTGCTATAATATAGAAATCTCAGAACAAAAACATAAAAACTAAGGCAGCATCATTCAGCCAGGGGGGGGGGCAAATGCCCCCCCCCTTATGGGTGCCCATGGACACTGGACAAACTTTGCTAAGTCAGATTTATAATGAACTTATTAATTCTGATCGTTTTTATATCTATCCACAACATTATATTTCGCAACCTAATAGAATCTCTAATAATACCCTTCCTGGTAAGCGAGTAGCTTTTAAAAATGTTTTACCGAAGTATTTGCATAATTTTCCTTCCACTTTTGACTGACTGTTATTGTCCTCGTTTCTCCCTTTTTGCGATTATTTCGTTTTGTCAAATTTTGGTTAAAATTATTTTCTACTGTGACAAAAGTAGTGTATTATTTTGACGTGTTTGTATATTTTAAAAGGCAAAAGATAAACATGATGTGAGTAGAGGCTAGAGCTATTTTAACCTTGATAAGAGACTCGTGGTGAATCCGTATCGAAAGCTGTCACTTGCCAATCTCGAATCTTCTTAGAAGAAAAATCGCTTAGATAGTTTTTCAAAATGTTATTCAGTCAAAACTTTATTGAATCTTCTTCTTTGAAAAAGAAAAAATCGGTTTGATAATTTTTCAGAAATTATACAGAATCTTATTTGAGAAATTCAATTGATAAGGGTAAAATTAATAATTTTTTGGCCTGACAATTAACAACAGACCATTCGTAGTTGCTAATCGTGTTGTTTTTCGTTGACAGGAAGAAGATCTGGCTAGGAAGCTTGGTGAAGCTTCAATCCTGATGTCACTCAGCACAATACCCTCTGCTGAAGATATAGACAGCCTAAAAAGTCGCATCGAATATCTCCGAGTCGAGCTTGTGAATAGGACGGAAAATTTTCAAGAGAAACGACGGGACATCAAGATTTTCATGGACGTTCTGCAAACTAAACCAACCATTGAATTTGAAAAGCTCGTAGTTAGTGAAGAAATTCCATCTTTCCCGCTCTCGATAGACACCATGCATAAGGTGGAGGTGAGTCACAAATAATTGAAAATTGACGCTCTTGTGAACGGTATGGCTTACGTCCCTTCAGAGATAAGATTAAGGTTTTATTATTTCTGCCAAAAAATGTACAATACTTTTAATCATCAAAAAAAAGAAAACAAGACCTTGAAATTTTTTCAATTTCATGTGTCTAAAGTGTCCATAGTAGGATACTAGCTGGATAGACTCAATGGCTTAGAAAGGAAAATACCAATTCGCCTCCCACCATTGTGTAAAGGTTTAACTGACTTGTCGAAATTGCCAAAAGACCAAAATTTCATGGACACATGAAGCTAT
The DNA here is from genome assembly GCF_049724085.1 of Artemia sp. Qi Xiang Cuo. Classification (NCBI taxonomy): domain Eukaryota; kingdom Metazoa; phylum Arthropoda; class Branchiopoda; order Anostraca; family Artemiidae; genus Artemia; species Artemia sp. Qi Xiang Cuo. The sequence goes on from NC_142806.1 coordinate 12,694,714, forward strand.
TGAGTTTCAGAGGTAAATAGTTTTTTACTATTCATAATTATTTATAAAATATAATTATTCGTTCATAACAGCATTATCAATATGTATCTATTTTTTTTTTTTTTTTTTTTTTTTTTTAGCTGTTCTTTTTTCTATTCTTTTTTCTTTTTTTCTTTTTTTCTTTTTTTCTTTTTTTTTTAGTCCAAAAAAACGACTTCTTGTCAGTTTATAACTTAAAAAACAAGTTTTTGAACTGAAAGTAAGGAGCGACATTAACACTTAAAACGAACAGAAATTATTCCGTATATGAAAGGGGCTGTCCCCTCCTCAACGCCTCGCTCTTTACGCTAAAGTTGTTTATTGTTTTAAAAAATAAAGTTGTCAGACAGAGTCAAACTTTAGCGTAAAGACCGAGGCGTTGAGGAGGGGACAGCCCCTTTCATATACGGAATAATTTCTGTTCGTTTTAAGTTTTAATGTCGCTCCTCACTTTCAGTTAAAAAAACTTTTTTTTAGTTAATTTCTGAACGTTTTTAAATTAATGCAGCTTTGAGTTTGACTTACCGTACATGAACAAAATTCGCATATTAATTTTCCGTTTTTTGGCTAATTGGCTTCTCTAAATTTTGTTCTGACGTAACTTACGAATTAACTTACGTAACGAATTTCTATATTCGTATGTTTTTATTGCGTATAGTAGTGAGTTTGCTCCCTAGTCAATACCTCATTCTTTACGCTAAAGTACGAATTTTATTCGAATCACAAACCCCTGAATCACAAAGGACGGTTAATTAGAATAGATAGTTCTTTTGAAAGTACTAAAAGCTTTAGCGTAAAGAGCGAGGTATTGACTAGGGGGCGAACCCTCTCATATACATAATAATTTCTGTTCGTTTTAGGTTTTAATGTTGCTCCTTATTTTGAGTTGAAAAAAAAAATTGTTTTTTATTTAATCCCTTCTCACAAGGGAATATTCTCCACGGAAAGATCCTCCCTCGTAACCCCTACTCCGAACCCGACCCCTCACTAGAAAAAAATTCCTCGTGAAAACGCCTGTATACTTCCCAATAACCAACACTATATGTAAACAATGAGCAAAGTTTATAACTTGCAGCCCTTCTCCCGGGAACTGTGGGGGATTAAGTCATCCTCAAAGACATATTAAGTAGATTTTCGACTATGCTGAACAAAAAGGCTATCTCAAAAATTTTGATTGGGTGACTTCGGGAAAAAATGAGCGTGAAAGGGGCCAAGTTGTCCTCGAATTCTTTTGGTCACTTAAAAAGGACACTAGAACTTTTAATTTCCGTTCTAATGAGCCCTCTCGCGATATTCTACGACTATTGGATCGATATGATCACCCCTGGAAAAAAAAAACAAATAAATACGCATCCGTGATGTTTCTTCTGGCAAAAAATACGAAATTCCACATTTTTGCAGATAGGAGCTTGAAGCTTCTATAGTAGGGTTCTCTGATACGCTGAACCCGATGGTGTGATTTTCATTGTTCTATGATTTTTAGGGGTTGTTTCCCCCTTTTTTCGAAAATAAGGCAAATTTTCTCAGGCGCGTAACTTTGATGGGTAAGACTAAACATGATGAAACTTGTATATTTAAAATCAGCACAAAAATTTGATTCTTCTGATGTATCTATTGGTATCAAAATTCCTTTTTCTAGAGTTTCGGTTACTATTGAGCCGGGTCGCTCCTTACTTACAGTTCGTTACCACGAACTGTTTGATAAGGAAGTATTAACAAGCAATACTTATCTTATGTGTGGATAAAATTTTATTTTTATACAATTATTTTTTAAATGTTATTATTGTATGTGAATAAAAAAAAGTAGTCAAATTAACCTTAGTTTTTTTTTTTTTTTTTTTTTTTTTTTTTTTTTTTTTTTGGTTATTCCATCTTATGTGATCCGACAACTGACATGGCGTAATACTCGGGGCCTACACTACGAACTGCGAGGCCTCAAGTTCAAGTCTTGTTGAAGAAAATTAGAACTTAAATCCACGACCTCTTGCGAATAAGTCGAGGCCTTTATCAATGTTTCTCATTTTTTTTTTAGCTGTTCAGTTTAGTTTTTTTTTTATAATAAAAAAAAATATTTCGTGCCAGATTCAACAAGTAATACGTGTCTGATAATTTTATATGTGAATGAAAAAAATATGTTCAGTTTAGCCTGAGTTATTTGTCTTGTTTCGTTAGTATTACATTTTTCCAGTTATTTTTTTTAATGTGATTCGAAAAGTGACATTTAGTGTTTGCAAGGATTTCTAGAAAACAATTTCTTTACTTGTCTTCTCTTGATTTTCTTCTTTCTTTCTCTATTTCGTTTTGTTAATTTCTGGTTTTTCTAAAGACGTAGTTAAACTTTTATGCAAAAGTAGGTTGTTGTTGTCGTTGGGTTTTTTTTTTTTTTTTTTTTTTTTTTTTTTTTTTTTTTTTTTTTTACCCCTAATTGGTGTTTTTTTTAATATAAATTCATGTACAGACTATTTATAAATTCTGGCTCTTGAAAACAAATGAATTCAACTCAAGTCCATTGACTGATATTTGTTTCAAATAAGTTAGAATACACATTGATTTAAAATTATACTAAAATAAGACAATAGACGAGATAACTGGTTTTTCTAAAGACGTAGTTAAACTTTTATGCAAAAGTAGGTTGTTGTTGTCGTTGGTTTTTTTTTTTTTTTTTTTTTTTTTTTTTTTTTTTCCCTAATTGGTGTTTTTTTTTAATATAAATTCATGTACAGACTATTTATAAATTCTGGCTCTTGAAAACAAATGAATTCAACTCAAGTCCATTGATTGATATTTGTTTCAAATAAGTTAGAATACACATTGATTTAAAATTATACTAAAATAAGACAATAGACGAGATAACATGAGGCAGTAATAGCTTTAAATAAAAACCATCATTTTAAGGAATCTTCCTCTGTCTATGGAGTAGTTACTCAATGATTTGATTTGACACTTGATTAGCTCCTGAGATTTTCAAACAATCCCTTCCAATTGGGAGAAGAGGGGCAGTTGCCCCTCAAAGAAATAATAAAAATTTATCTGCATAAATTTTGAAAAATATTTTTTTTTATCTTCATTAAATCCTAGGTCAATCTTTGACCCCCTAAATATTTATGAAATGGCGCCTCTGAACATCCTCCCTTCAAATGATGTTTTTTTTTTTAGAAAATCTACGATTTATATAAAGATCGTGTGGATAGAGCCCGCACAGAATCCAGAAAAATCAAAATTGAATTGGCCACCCTAATGGATAGACTTGAGCTTGACGTTCAACAAACCTCTCACATTAAGACGCTTTTGGATACCTGTGGTGTGACGTCCGAAGATATAAAATTGGTAAATAATGATTTGATTTTTTTTTTCCATC
>NC_142806.1:12698589-12746480 GCF_049724085.1 Artemia sp. Qi Xiang Cuo
GATGGCAGTTCATATTTTTTTTGGATTTTGTGCAAATCGCGGATATTGGCAAATAACTAGCTTTTATGGTTGTTAGGTAGTTGGTTTTAATTTTTTTAATTTTTGGCTTTTATTGATACATCGTTTCGTTTCGCGTTGAAGAAGAGAGGCGTTTGTACTCTCGAAATATTCGCTTTGTTTTTTCAGTGTCTTCATTTGGCCTATAAAAACCCCATTTTTGCTCGTTTTTCTTTCTTTATGTGACGTCAGGCCAGTGTGGTTTAAGAAATTATCAGTGTCAGTGTCTGTTTTATATTCGTATCGAATACCCATACCTCTCAAGAGTTTATATGACATTACAGTCATCAAAATAAATTGTATATAACCTGCATAATTTGAAAAATTGTCACTTGTATTCACCAGTGTTCCATTTATCTAGACACTTATTTGTCTAAATAAATTGTATAGTACACAATTTTCATAGGATACCCCTCGGCCGCACTTGGTTTTTCATTGTTAGATTTTTTAACAATAACATTTCAACCTATAAATGTGGAATTCAAATCTATGAAATAATCAACATTGGAATAAATTTGGAGTACTATCACAATTACCTGCTTGAGGTAACTAATAAAATGCGAAAGTATATGGCACAACATTGTTTTATCTAGCACACAATAAGACCACGGAGCGCATATCATTGATAAAACTCAAAATATAACAGGTACTAGTAAGTGATTAGCTTTTGGAGAAGAAAAAGAATGGTTTTGTATCATGATGGCTAAAATACAATTCACTTTCTTTGAATCCCAAGCAACTCAGCCAAGTCGTGAAGGAATGTTAAGACGTTTCCACTTTTCCATACATTTTTTATAATGCCCTAGGGTGTGGGCACTCACTCTTTTCCCTCCGTAGTTACAACCTTACCAAAATGTCTGTTGTGAGATGCTTTTTTTTCAACAGAAGAAAAGGTCCGAAAAAAAGAGTCTGAATATCTGCACATTCAAATTTTAAAAAGTACATGTAGTAAAGTGGCAAATTTTGTAATACCTGTGACAATAAGCAGGTGCTAATTCTATGCTAATTTCTATGGGTAAAATCTCTGGTGGCGGGCGTTTACCTCCCTCCGAAAGTACCCCCTCCCCCGGAAAATACCCCCTTGTGGAAAGTACCACCAATAGAAAATACCCTCTCCCCTGAAAAACCCCACAGAAAACAGCCCCCCCCCGGGAAAGTTCTACCCACAGGTGGCTGGTTGTACTTTTATCTAAATCCACCCTGGCTAAGCAAGCTTAATCTATTTATCTGTAAATTTAAACCTATAAATAGAGCTTACGTATTTTAGCAGTCTTTTATTAAGTGTTTGGGGAAATGATGGGCAAGGAGGAAGGCTCGTTGCCCTCCAATAATTTTTGACTATTTAAAAGGACACTAGACTTATCAATATTCAATCCAATGAGCCCTTATTGAAGTTTATGCGACCATATTTGCAATAAATACCTTATATGTCCCAGGGACATAGCTTACAACCCTTGCCCTGAGGGTTTTGAGGGGGAGGGGGTTAATCTTCAAAGACAAAATTACTGGACTATTCAATGAAGTCACCTTAAGTTCAAATGCACTGTTGTAAGTACAGAAAACAATTTCTGCTATTGTCAAGCATATTACATATAGAAAGCAGGGACATGTTGCAGGAATCTCGCCAGCCAAGCAGTAGAAACAGGACCGCATTGCTCAGGTGCGAGGAACTTCACTTATTGCTACTTGTGTATTATAGCGACATTTCAATTAATCATAAAAAAAACACTGGAACACCTGGAATCCCGGGAAGCGTGTCAGCTGGACACAGGGCTGTCATCGGAATCTTGCAGGGAGGCCGCGACGTCAGAGGGCTGCCGTCGGAATCCCATGTTAATTTCCATATCTGACCATTTAAACAGGGGTGTGTCGTGGGAATCATGCCAACTATATTCCCTTTAACAGAACACCTGGAAACTGGGACATGTTGCGGGAATCTTGCCAATCAACCGGTAGAAACAGGTGATTGCATTGCCCAGATGCAAGAGACTCCATTTATTGCTACTTGTGTATTATAGCAACCACACTCCGATTAATCATATAAAAAATATTGGAATTCAGGGAATCTTGACAATACTGAAACAAAATTGGAACGCCTGGTCGCGAAAACAGGGATGTGCTCGGAATCTCAACAGGGATGCCGTGATGTCAGAGGGCATGCGTTTGAAATCTTATGGGAAAAAGGGAGGGCATCCGGGGAGGGCAAGCGTTTAAAATCCTATGGGAACCTTGCTACCTGTGCGTTTAAAATCTTACTACCTGTGCGTTTAAAAGCATACTGGGGATACTTCTAACCGTAGCAGTGCAACCGACACTATTATGTTTTTATACCTGTTTTATGAGGCTTAATATACAAGGTATAGCCTCCTGATTTGTTTATGGTCGTATTTGTATTGTTCGAATTAATTAAGAAGATGTTTTTACGAATTTTACGCATAAAAATGTGCTTACGCACACTTTAATGCATGTGTACATGAATAGTCACAGCTGTAACCTTTAGGGGAGTACTGCAAATATTTTCAAAAGATGGGGAGGGGATCTGGTGCTTAAGAATAATTTATAAGCCGGATACGGTTATCGGCCTAACACGTGTGGGGAACGTCTTCGGGGCCGCCACAGAAGCTTCAAGATTGTCCTACTGTATCTTGTATTTTTATGATATTTCCTCAGACATACAGACAGGGATGTCTTTGGTCCCATGTCCTCCCCCAACTCTAAAAATTCAAGATTTGTCCATGATCTCCCTCACAATCTCTTTATAATTCACCTTTTTGTCGCATTTTCTAGTCTGCCTCTCCCTTATTTTACACTTATCCCCCTCCCTTTGGAAAAATGATATCTTATATCTAATGTCTCACATTTTCCTCTAGAAATAAATTCCCGTCTATGTTCTTACGGTTGGTCCTTCGATGGCTCGTCCGATATGAATATTGTAGGCATACATGCACAGTAGACATACACAAGAGTGTTTTTCTAAAGTGGTTTAAATTAGTTTAAACAGTCGAAAAGGTAGTTGAATTTTATCCCCTCATCCCCCACCGGGGCACGTGCTTGATATGGAGATATTATAAAGATAAAGTGGACAAAGATGTTCTTTAATAACTCGGAAAAAATTAATTAGTGGTCCCTGCTCCTCAGCCCCCCCCCACCCCATACCTGGGTACGCACTTGATATGGAGACATTAAAAAGTTAAAGTCGAAGTTGAGTGGTTAAAATTAGTCTTAAGTAGTTGAAAAAACAGCTGAATTAGTGACCTAACCCCCGAGTAAAAACTACTATAACGTACCCATCTGCTTACGTATTTGATATGGAGCTGTTACAAATTTAAAGTGGTTAAAGATGTTCCAAATGATTTTGAAAAAGAATTAGAGGGCCCCGACCCTAAGTTGAGTGGTTCGAATTGGTGTAAACAGTCAAAAAGATAGTTGAATTTATGAAAAAATCCATGAAACTCGTGTTTTTTAGAGGTAAAACCTCAAAGCCTCCTCACCTACTTGGTCCACCCAGATACCTGTTCTGACAGGGTTAAACCAAAATATCGCTCTGGGAGGATGTAATTTTTTCTTATTCACACTCAACCTAAAGGATCGAACGCTTTATCCTACAGCTCCATCCTTTTCTAAGGCAATTCATATTGTGACTATCACATTTGTTGTCATGACAAATGGATCTGATCAGGTACGTTAGCTGGATTTTGTTTTAGTGGGAAGTAGATGGAAGCCCTCCACTATACGTGTCTGTATCTGATCCTTTAAAAAAGTATTTTTTGGTAAAAACTATTTTACTAACCTGCCTCTTGAAAAATTTTAAATACTTGTAAAAGAAAACATGGGTCTACAAGCAGCACCGAACAAACATCCCTTGGAAGAAATTGAAGTCTTCACAAATGCCAAGATTCAGTGCACTATGAAAGATAGACTTTACAACTGTTTAGAAAGCGCAAGTGAGAAATGGCCAGGTAGATATGCTAAATGTACCGAATCCTGTAGCCAGAAATCGTTTAGCAGTTATGGACAAAATGTAAAATGCGAAGAAAACTGTAAAATGTATGTACAACTTGGCACCATGGTTCCTGTTCAGGACTCCACCTCCTACGGATTTGCTGCGAAACGCTTTGACTCGATGACATACTAACAAAGACAACACTATAGAAAACAGAGGCTTTCAGTCTTTAATATACCTATGTTCAAACTTAAAAAATATAGACAATTCTCCGATCCCTGCCTTCACAGAACTGTTCTAGTGTGTAACACTCTTAGGCGAATAGAAAATGAAATGGTTTACAGTGGCTGGATTTTCAGTGCCAAAAATCAGTAAGTTTTGATCCAGTTTCAGCTCGAAATTCCTACGTACCTCCCCCAAGCCCCTTGTTAGGAAATCAAAATGGTAATGAAGAAGGAGACAGTGGACACAGTGATGAAACTAGTTCGATTAGTTGGAGAACGGTGTTAAACATGCTCAATGGTTCATGCCTCGACTCAGGAATGACTCCTGTGATTACCCCTAATGGGGTAACTCAACAGCGTAAATTCTGGTAGTGGGGGATCGTTTTCGCGTGGTCCCCTGTCTACACATTGAAATAATTGTTGTTTGGGCTCCTTTTATATGTCACATATTTATCAGTTGAAAGAAAAAAGTATAGAACTTGATGTTGTTAAGACACTAAGGGGACATTTAAAGTTGATTAATGAGCCCTCTTTAAAAAATTAATTTCTTAATAAACTTACAAGTTTGAAATATTACGGAAGAATTGTGCCTTTAATCCCATGCATATGAGAGACTTGAGCGTATACTCTATAGACCTGATGCATTTTGTTTTTGAAAATACTCTGTAATTATTAAATACTGAATTTTAAAGTGAACTAGGAATCGAATCAATATGCTGAAATTTAAATTAAGTCACAAAGGCTAGTCTTAAAAAGTGAATAGCCCTTGGTCACAAAACAGTTCATCAAGTCAATTGCGTTGGCGACATATCAAGCTAAAAATTCCTTCAATGCCGCTAATCTTCTTGGAATATTTAAATAGGGGAATTAGTCACTATTGCTTGATTTTTTATCCTTACAGCAGAACCAGGTAATTCATTTAGGCTAAAAAGTTAAGGGCGAAGAATTGCTCAAAAAATCTGAACAAAACTAGCAGACGTCCTTACAGTATATTACTCCATAAGGCGTTGATGTTCTGCACTTGACAAATTAAAAGATGCTACCATCTTGGAATTAAACTTCCTCACACTATTTTGTTTCTACTAGGACTTTCTAGCTTGAGTCCATCTTATAGGACTTTTGTTTCATTTTCTATTGCTTTTCTATGGTTCAAAGCTTAGGGTTCTTTAATAAGTTAATACTCAAATTCTACTATGAAACTGGAATTATACTTGAGGGCCATCTATTCTTCAATACAGTGTTCTGGCTATATTGTAATAACAAGATAGAATTATAGAAACAATCAATTAAATGACAAATAAAAAGGATAAATACTAATAAAAATAAAGTAAGCAATCATTTACCTGATAATATCTCACTGTATTGTTTCTGTGTATTTTCCTTGGGTGATTTAAAATTCAGCTTTTATGTCCATCTTTACAGTAAATTTAATAATGTCACATTATAACTTGTATTATTACCAACTAGCGTGCATGAATACCAGTAGCTTCAATGGGGAGGGGGTATTTTCCTGCAAGATTTTATTCTGCATTCCCCCTCCCAGATTCACGAAAGTCTTTTTGTGGCTTTATGATTGAAAAAGGGCTTGTTTTCTTTTCGTATTTTTCTTAAAGAAATTGAAAAAACAACGAACTTTCCCTCCCTGGATTTTGAAGAATACTCTTCCCCTCTCCAGGGTTGTGTCTAGAATTTTGTTTCGGAGGGGGGCATAAAATGGTTAAGAAAACTCATCGAAAATTTGTTTAAATGCATTGCGTTACGTTTTAACGTATTAGTCAAAAATACCGGGGGGGGGGGTACTGGATATTGACTAGTCTCCTTAATTTCCGTGAATTGAAGCTATTGATCATTACCAGTGGTGTCAGCTGGTAGAGTGGACGTTTTTTCTGCAAGATTTGTTAGCCCTGCAAGCCCTAGATTAAACTAGACTCATCTAGATGTTGGTGAATCATCTATTCTTCAATAGTCTTCTGTCTAAATTGTTAGTAACAATGTGGAAACATAGAATTTTTCAAGTAAATAAAAAATGTAAATGTAAAGAAGTAAATTTAATAATCTCACAATATAACTTGCGCTATTATCAAGTATCATATAACAACGCCTGTGGCTTCAACTGAGGGGGAAGGAAGAGGGTATTTCTCCCTACCTGATCTTTTTTCTGCTATCTCCTAGATTAATGAAAAATAAAGATAGAATTTTTGTTCTAATTGTGTCATAAAAATTCTTGTTTTTTTCTATCATGGTTTAAAAAATTGAAAACACAAATAAATCCCACTTTCTTGGCTCTGAAAAATTCGTCTTTGCCAACTCCCCCCTCTAATTTCCGGGAATTGACGCCATTGATCACCACCATTGGTGTCGATGGGTAAGAGGGAACATTTTTGTTTTAATATTTGCTCAGCTCAATTTGAATTGAGTTTTTGTGTTCATGTTTAGAGCAAATTTAATGATATCATTATATAACTTACACTATTGTCAAGTAGGATATATCAACGTAAATGGCCTCAAACTATGTAAATTTTTTGTAGGGGGGTCCCTACAAGACCTTTTCACTTCTACCCTTAAAGATAAAATATTTTTTCATTGTATTTTATTGAAAAAGGGCTTGTAATTTTTGTAATGTAAAGTTTTCTGCTAATTATAGAACTTTGATATACATTGCATTTAATTTTCAATTTTTGCATTTAATTGCATAACATAAATTGCATTTAATTTTTTTCCTTAATTTCTGTTTATTGGTCTTTTTGTTTCACTTTTGGTTGACTATGATAAGATAAGATAACGTGTATTTCAAGCCAAAATGTGGCCTTGTAAACAAATAACATACAAGATTAACAATTTAAATCACTCGTAACAATAATAAAGAAAAAAAAACTACTCTCTTCTTTTTTCAAAATACTCATCAAGATATCTTCCCACTAGACAAATAAATTGTGATGACCTACTTTTCAAGGCATCAGGAAGCAGCACTCCATCATTCCCAAATAAATTTTCCCTTACCCCCAAAAGACCTCGACAACGACTCAGACAATGCTCCAAATTCTCCTCCTCTTCTTGGCAAAGAGGGAAAGCAAACCTTCCGTCCGGGAAACTTTTCCTCCTCTCAAAAACTTTAAATCTCGAACGAATCGGAAGGCAATTAGATCGTAGCTGCATCCAATGTATAAGGTATCTAGACGGTAAATTTAACTTAAAGTAAAATTCCTGACCATAAATTATCTTAACCTCATTATAATACCTTAAAGTTTCCGAATTCTTAATCTCCTCACCCCATTTCTGTATTGTCTGGTCCTCTTGAATCACAGCACCCGCTTGATTTCCTTGTCCAACTGTAATTGTTGACTAGTTGATCCATGGCCATCATTCCATGCGAAAGAAAAACCTGTCTTATCAAGTACCTCTTTAACTTTAAAAGGCCAAGATCTTTTCCTCTGTAGCTGAAGTAACTCATCATATGCAGCCTTCAGTAACCTATCACTGGGTAAGTGTACAACCTTTAGCCAAAATTTTATCAATTGGGCTGTCCTATAACTTTTAAGAGACCACAGTCCAAGGTCTCCTTTAAGAAACTGGGTATGGGTCATTCTATGCAACCCGTACAATCTCTTAAAATAACCTAGCTGAACGCTTTCTAACTGGGCAGCGTTCTCATGTTCCCAGATCTCTGCCCCGTAATAGAGAATCGGCATAATCTTAGATAAAAAAAACCTCTTATGCAAAGACAAATTCTTTATTCCACTAATTTTATTCCTGAAAAGCGAAAATGTTGCAGCTCTTCCCCTATTTAACACTTTTTCAGTATGAGAACTCAATCCACCATTACTTCGGAAGATATACCAAGATACTTTATTTTTTCAACTACTCCTAATTGTTGTCCTCCAAATGCAAATAAATTGTCTATTTTTTCATTCCTTTTACTGAAAAAAAAAACACTTCAGTTTTCATAACGTTAAGCTGTAACTTTTTCATTTGTAAATATTCCTCAATTAAATCAAGTAATATTTGTAGCTCCCTTGCCGACATCGCAACCAATGCAGTGTCATCCGCAAATAATAACACCGAAAAATTAATTTTTCCAAGACACAGCTTTGGAGCCCATTTTTATTTCAGAAACTCCACCATACCATTCAAAAACAAACCGAACAGTCTCGGGGACAAGGTGCTGCCCTGCTTCACTCCTTTCTTAAGGTCGAATAGCCTGAAAAATCGCGAACCTGCAACCATGTACAAACATTTAATTAAAATTGTGTTTCTTGCAAGTCCTCTTGGCACAATGGCTAGCACTCGAATGACATTTTGGTTGGGAAACTTTCAAGTAGAATTCAGTCATTTGCTCATCTCTGTGACAATTTTTTTAGTTCTGTTTTTCCGAGAAATTTCACGTTTTTCGACAACTTTCCAAAATTCCTGCTAATTAGTCATTGTATTCCTGGTTAGTTTCAAATCCTGTTAAAAAAAAACTGATAGGAATTTACTATGACTTATTTTCGAAAAACTAAATGTACTTTCAGGTGATTAGGACGTTTTTATCAGAAAGAAAACATGACTTTACCATCTAAAAAGTAATCTAGAACCTTGATTTGTTAATGTGAAAATGTTTGACAACATTTGAGTTTATCAAATCATACTTATTTGGCTTTTGAGCTGCCTTGATCATGAAGGAGGGGCTCAAGGGGCGTAATTTATTATGGGACAGGGAGGGGGGGTTCTGTTTACCATTAAAATTTTGAGATAATCTTCGATATTATGTGAAAAACTTTATACTGTTTATAAAAATCTAAGGATAAAATGATAAGCTAATTGAATAGTAATTGACTAGTGCAATCGAATATAAACTTGCGACAACCTTTTTCACTTGTATTCTAATAAACTCTTTGACAATCATTTTCAAATTATTGTTTCTCGGCAGGGTTGCCACCGTTGGAGATTCATCACCGAATTGGTGATTTTTTTCATTTGGTGATTTTTTGGTGATATGGTGTTTTTTTTGGTGATTTTACCTTCATTTTGTTGATTTTATTATTAAATCTGGTGATTTTACTATGTTTACACAGCAGTTTTTCAAAACAATGAGGCAGATTCTCATAAAAATGCTATTAAATAGACTCAACTGTCAGTGGATGGCGAATTTACTGCATATCAAAAAAGCCGGCCAGGGGACATGACCAAAAGCCGTGTAACCTATATTAGTACAGAAGAAAAGGTAATAGACAGCAATCGCAGGATATAAGTTTCGCGGTGTTTGGAATCTTTGTATCTACGAAGTTTGTTGCAGGCCCAGAAAATATATTATATTAATTATATTTAAGCCTATATTCACATCCTAACACCTATTTAGGCGGGACTATATACTTATTTCTAGTCATCAAATACTATAATAAACAGGGATGGGCTAAATTCTAGATAAGGCATGATTCTAGCTGAAGGGCTTTTGACTATTTTGGAAAATAGTTGTACTAGGAGAGTGAAACTTTCGGGAAAGAACTCAAGCCCTAAATCATGCCCCAGTAAGGTGCATTCTAGCTTCCATTTTGACAAAATAATCCTTTAGATATAGATAGTATAATTAATAATTCAGTTGGAAGTAGAAAAAGGAATTATAATGATCCTAAATGGGTTATTGAAAGTAAATATGTTTCGCCATTAAATGGTTCTGCCTCTTCTAAACAGGATGGTATTTTCTCTGTGCTTCACCTAAACATTCAGGGACTTTGCTCCTCTTTTGATGAGCTGAAACGGATCGTCAGTGGTGGAACTCCGGATGTTATTGGATTATGTGAAACTTTCCTGGATTCAAAAAAAGGATATGCTTTTAGATATCCAAAGATTTAGTGTGGAGAGGATGAACCGGAAACAGATGGCGAAAGGTGGCCTTGCCCTGTATATTGCCGATACTCTTATATATAATTTCCGAAGTGATTTGAGTAGAAATGAGGAAGGAATCTTTGAATCCCTTTTTATTGAGATTAAGTCAGGTTGTAAGGATTTAGTTGTCGGTTTGGCTTACAGATCCCCTTGTGGATATATTCCTTCGTTAATGAAAATTCTGGAAGAGGTTTTGGACTTAGTCCAAAAGCATCCTTGCGAACTAATCCTTATGGGGGATTTCAACCTTAACCTGCTGGATCAAAATTCTGCTTCGGCTGCAGATTTTTGTCAATGATGCTTTGTGTGGGAACTCTACCTTCAGTTTGTATACCAACCCGAGTTACTGAGATGCATGCATCACTTATTGATAATATTTTTTCGTCACTAGATATCTTAGATAATTCGGTGATGGTTAGTGATATTTCTGATAATTTCCCTGCTATTTCACGATATAGGACTGCTGATCGATCGCAGCCTAAAGCTTCGCCATCTAATCTCCCAATTTTCCGTTTTGGTGTCAGTGAGATCAGTCTACTGAAATCTCGTTTGACTGATCAGCCATGGGATAGTTTGAACTCTGAATCGGATTTTAACCACTCTTTTGATTTCTTTTATGATTCAGTAAAAGAAGGTATCCTAAAAGTTTGCCACCAGAATCCAGTGCCTCATACCTCGAAAAGAATAGTACTGCTGAATCCGTGGATGAATCCAGGTCTCCATAAAAGCTGGAAAAGGAAAAATAATCTGTGGAAGCTATACAAGGCTTCGTCATCTGCTTCTCATCATCAGCGGTTCAAGGCCTATAGGAGTATATTTAATTCTCTGTGTCGGAAGGTCAAGTCTCAGTATTATTACAGGAAATTTTCTGAGTGTGGAAAGGATGTTGGGAAGACATGGAAAATTATTAATTCTGTACTTAGACCTACTCCCCCTCCGCCTTCAGTTCCAACAGCGCTGATAGTTGATGGTAAAATTGTCCAAGGAGAAGAAAATGTTCAGCTAGAGCTTACGTCTTATTTTGCTAATATAGGAAAGACGACTGCTTCCTCTGTGACCTCTACAACTGATCGTTGCGATTTCAGAGCCTATCTTGGACCCCCATCTTTAAAGTCAATGGTCTTGAACCCTGTTTCTGAGTTTGATGTAGCTCAGATCGTAAATGCGCTTAAAGGTTCATCGTCTTCAGGGCCAGATAGAATTCCTACAAGGGTTATCCGTGCCGTTCTGCCTGCTATTCTGTCACCTTTGACTAAGCTTGTCAATCTGTCTTTCGAGAAAGGAATTTTCCTTGAATAGCTCATGCAAGCTAAGGTTATAGTGCTGTATAAAGGTGGCTCCCAGAGTGATCCTGCTAATTATAGGCCAATTTCTCTTCTATCTCTTTTCAGCAAAATTTTTGAGAAGGCTATGCTATCTAGGCTTCTTAGTTTTTGGATCTAAAAAAATATTCCCATGATCTACAGTTTAGATTGTGATTTAATTACTCTACACAGTAAGCGTGTGCACCTTTCTTGAATTTCATTCCTTCGGCAATAGATTTTAGTGGTTTTCTGGCAGCTTTATTTTTGGATGTTCGTAAAGCTTTTAATTTTTTGACTCATCATATTCTTCTTTGGAAACTATCACAGACTGGCATAAGATCAAATACTTTCTCTTGGTTTGAATCATATCTTTCTGGTAGACTTATTTCAATTGATCCGCTTTTCTGGAACCCTTCTGAAGTCGAATATGGCGTCCCCCAGGGTTCTGTTCTTGGCTCCGTTTTATTTCTGATTTACGTCAATGATCTGATTTCATCAGTCAAGAACACCAGTCCTCTAGTATGCTGCAATCTGTGTCATCTGGATGTTCCTTCGTGTCCCAATGCTACTTCTAATGAAGATTGCCTCGTTGGTTTTGCTAATGACAGCATTCTTGGGACTCTAGGGAAGACGGAATGTGATATCAGGTCTAATCTGGTGGCAATATTTGAGAGAGTAATTTCATGGTTTGAGGCGAATTACTTGGCCTTGAATGTTGCCAAGTCACATTTTCTTATTTTTTCTCGAATTGGTGTAGCTTTCCCTCAACTGACACAGCTTCAGGTGTCACAAGGCTCCTTGTGTAGACCAAAGAATCGGTTGGTCCGGTTTCTTGGTATCCTGCTTGATGAGAACCTTTCGTTCAGACACCATATAGCCCTGATTAGGGTTAAGGTCTCACGAAGTTTGGGTGTCATTCGAAAACTCAAACACACCTTTCCTGGATCTATTCTGAAGCTCCTTTTCTCTGCCTTGTCCAGTCATATGTCTCTTATTGCCCCATAGTATGGATGTCTACTTTTCCTTCTACACTGCGGTCGCTTTCTGTCATGTATACCAAAACACGGCGTCTGGTTATGGACACCAACTGTTCTTCACCAACACTGCTTCTAAATATACAGTCTATCTACATTCTTTCTTGTGCTTCTTTTGTTTTTCATCAACTTCATGGCAATCTTCCAAAATATCTTCAAAAAACTCCTCAGTTTATTTCTGATTCAGCTCCATATAACCTTCGTTCGTCACATAATATCTGCATTCCTCCTACTCCCACTGTGCGGTCAGATTTCAATCCCCTCATCGCTTTTCATCAGGCTTGGAACTCCCTGACTTCTTCAGTACAGAAATACCACTCGTTTGGCACTTTCAAGAGGATTCTTAAGGACCATTTAGTTAATGATCAAACAGAATAGTTTTTTTTTTTTTTTTTTTTTTTTTTTTTTTTATTTGGTGTTTTTTTACCCGGAATTTTTAGTTTTTTTTTATTGTGGTATTATATGCGCTATGACTCCCAGGCCTCAGGTATGGTCTCTTTTTAATTTTATATGTTGTTTGGCAATTGATTTCTTTTTTATGGTTGTTTGGATATATTGTATTTTTTTTCTCATTCCCCCTTGCATCCCTGGCCATGGAGCCTTTCTAGGGGGATTAGGAGTGTTGTGATTGGATTGTGTATGTATTGTGGAGTAAAAACTCTGAACTCTGAACTCTGAACTGTTTTACTATTTCTAAGGCTTCAGAAATAGCATAGAATTTTTTTTCCATAATTTTGGTTGGTCTGCTTTCCCTTAAACTTAGGTTTTTAAAACAGAACGCTAACGACGTGAATTGGATTTTAAGTTATTTTAGATTTCATTTTCGAAGTTAACATGTATTTCTGAAAGTTTTATTCCCATAACATAACTATTGCTAAAATAGCAAAAGTCCCACCGCCTAGAATTTTTCCGTGTTACTCTGCAGCAAGAGAAAATATATACCAAATACTTAGACTGTAATTGATGCCAAAGGCAACATTTTTCTGAAATCCATCCCTTTTTTGGAGCTTTGGCACAAAAATAATAATAAAATCTGCTGTAGTCAAGAATGGTTTTTAAACCAATTTTTTCTTTGTCTTTGAAGTTTAAAAATCTGTAATTTCTGAAGGGTGAACGCTTAAAATAAAAACTGCAATTAGCTCTGTGAACAAAATCCATGGGAATGTGAGATTTTAAAATCGTTTGGTATGAAAAATGCTTTTCTTTTTTCTGGTGACTACCATAGACCAGTAACATGCATAAATTCATTGAAAATATGTAAATACCAATAGTAAGCATAAATTCACCTAAAAATAGGTATCAAAATGCATCAATATGAAACAAAACGCTTAGCTATAAAAATCACTTAGCAGATAATATCCCTAAATGGTAAACTAAAGTTTTCAATGCCAATTTGCCTTTTGGTGATTTTTTGGTTATTTTTTTCTAAAAGAAAATGGTGATTTTTTGCGTTCAGTGGGTGCCCTGCTTCTCAGCCTTTTGGCAAAGGTCTGATTGTAGAATCTGTTCTTTTCAGCTTAATATCTTACACGGTCACTACATGAGGCCCAGAATATTAAACTGATTTTTGAAACCGGAGAGAAGTCGGGGTTTCCTCTGCTCCTTTCACGCGGTGAACCGGTAATGCGGTATTTCTGGCATCGGCACATCCCTTTTGAGGGGAAACCAGAGTCCATGAACCCTAATCAATGATGTGTATAATGCCCTTCACACATTTTTTTAGAAACCACACCTGTGGTTTCCTAGCCCTTGAATATACTGAAAATCATTCTTTTTTGTTCATCTGTAAAAAAGAAGGAAAATTGTATAAAATTTACAAAATTTAATAGTGAAAAAGCCAATGACCACTCGCAATAATTAAATTAAAGTTCCCAAGGTGGACTGAAGTCCACGTGCATCTTTTTCGAAAATGGTACGTAATTATTAAGTGCTGAAATTTAAATTGAATCAAGATTCGAGTAGAATTGCTGAAGTGATTGTTTCTTGCCTCAGACGGCTTGTTTCTGTGGTGAGTTGCTAGTAATAGGCTAGTAGTAATGACTAAAGGCACTTTTGTTTGTTAACGAGAAAATAATTGCCATAATCAGTAAAACGGCCATTGGGTTCTCAGAAATTAAAGTTTCGACTTTTCAGTCATATTGATAACAGAGTGAGATTTTCTTTTCTCAAAAAGGTAAACTTGCATTGAAACGATAAAAACGTTTGCATATGAAAATGAAATGGGGCATTGCTATTTTCAAAAATAATTTAGAGACTTGATTCATTGATGTAAAAAAGTTTTGTAAACCTGCATCTGTTTAATAAATTGGAGCTTCTGAGTGGCATTCAAAGAAACCAGATTCATGTCGAAATATATTACAAAAAAATGTTAGATTTTAATAATTCATACTTACCTGGCTAGGGAACTGCCTTGATCATGAAGGAGACGCTCTCAGGGTGAGGCCTTTCTATAGCACTTTGGATTGGCTGACCCCTGTGATTACCTCAAATGGGGGTAACTCAACAGTGTGAATTTTGGTAGTGGAGGACTGCATCCGTATGGTCCCCTGTCGACACACTGATATGTACTGCTGTTTGGGCCTCTTTAATACGTCACATATTTATCAGTTGAAAGAAAAAAGTATAAGATTTGATATTGTTATGACAATAAGGGGACATTGAAATTGCTCAATGAGCCATTAAAAAAAATAATTTCTTCATAAACTTACATGTTTGAAATATTACAGTAGAATTGTGCCTAGAATCCCAAGTATATGTGAGAGTTGAGCGTATACTCTATAGACCTGATGCATTTTGTTTTTGAAAATACTCTGTAGTTATTAAATACTGATTTTTGAATTGAACTTGGAATCGAATCACATTGCTGAAATTTAGATTTAGTCACAGAGGCTAGTCTTAAAAAGTAAATAACCCTTGGTAAGCACACATTTCATCAAGTCAATTGCGTTGGCAACATATCAAATTAAAATTTCCTTCAATACCGCTAACCTTCTTGGAATGTTTAAACAGAGGGGCCTAACAACTATTGCTGGATTTGTTATTCTCACAGCAGAGCCACGTAATTTATTTAGGCTAAATAGTAAAGGGCAAAACATTGCTCAAGAAATATGAACGAAACTAGAACAAGTCCATACTGGATAATACTCCATAAGGCATTAATCTTCTGCACTTGAAAAGTTAAAACATACTACCAACTTGGAATTGAACTTCCCTCGTACTAATTTGGTTCTATTAAATCTTTCAAGCTCGAGGCCACCTTAAAGGACTTTTGTTTCATTTTCTATTGCTTTTCTACGGTTCAAAGCTTAGGGTTCTTTAATAAGTTTCTACTCAAATTCTATTATAAAACTGGAATTATACTTGAAGGTCATCTATTCTTTAATACAGTTTTCTGGCTATATTGTTAGTAACAATATAAGATTATAGAATTAATTAAGTAAATGACAAATAAAAAAGATAAATACTAATAAGAATAAAGTAAGCAATCATTTACCTGATGAAATCTCACTGTATTGTTTCTGTGTATTTTGCTTGGGTGATTAAAATTTCAGCTTTTGTGCCCATCTTTGGAGCAAGTTTAATAATATCACAATATAACTTTTATTATTACCAAGTAGCATGCATGAATACCAGTAGCTTCAATGGGGGGAGGGGTATTTTACTGCAAGATTTTTTTCTGCATTCCCCCTCCCAGATTCAAGAAAGTCATTTTGCGGCATTCTGATTGAAAAAGGGCTTAGTTTATTCCTTATTTATGTTAAAGAAATTAAAAAAACAACGAGCTTTCCCTCCCTGGATTAAAGGGTGCCGGCAGAAATTTTCCAGGGGAGGGTGGCTAAACGCCAAAATATCAATGGTGGTTGGGTGACAGGGAATATATTTCAGGAATTTTTTTCGTTGGAATAAGTTTATTTTTAAATAAATTTAGTAAAAATAAAAAATAAAAAGAGCAATTAAATTGCATGCAAATTAAACAAAATACGGCAAATTTGAAACGACAAGGATTCCTGAAAAAGGAATCAATTTATTTAATCAGGAATATCTTTAATTATTATGCGTTTAGTCTTAAAAGAAAATCAAACTCAAACCTAAATTACAGAAAAATTTATTGCTTCCGTAGGTTATATCATATGTAGGCTTGTCTTTATGCAATTTCGTACGCCTTAGAATAGCTTACAGAAAGAGTAGAGATACTGAAAAAAAATCATTTTGCCTGCATAGATACCACGTTTTGGTACCTATGC
This sequence comes from Artemia sp. Qi Xiang Cuo, assembly GCF_049724085.1. NCBI lineage: Eukaryota > Metazoa > Arthropoda > Branchiopoda > Anostraca > Artemiidae > Artemia > Artemia sp. Qi Xiang Cuo. The sequence goes on from NC_142806.1 coordinate 12,715,261, forward strand.
AGATACGAAAGGTTAATTTAGACAAGGTTACGGGCGCGCACGTAACCTCGTCTAAATTAACCTTAAAAAATGAAATAAAGCTATGTCGACTTTGCATATTTTATTCAACATATCCGTCAAAGGATGCTGAAAAAGCATTTATTCACTCTGATATTTAGATTTTGTTATTTATAATTGTTGTAACTGATAAAAGGCGTTGATAAAAAATAAATTATTCACTCTGACACTTAGATTCTGTCAATTTTATTCGATGTATCTGACAAAAGATAGTTGATAAATAAGATTTATTTCCTCTAACGCTTAGCTTTTGTCAATTTCATTCACAAGTATCCGAGAAATGGATGTTGATATAGAATTTAATCAATCTGATGCTTAGATTTTGTGAAATTGCTGTATTGACTGTCTAGGAAGCGACTTCAATCGATAAAGAATGTTGACAAAGAATTTGTTCAATTTATTTTCATAATTTCCTGAATTAAATTCCTGTATTGTGTATCCAAGAGGTGAATTCAAGAAAGAGTTTGTTACTTACTTAACTACTTACTTACTTTCTTACCTACTTACTTACAATTTTTTCATAATGAGATAATAACATATCCAACAACGGATGTTGATGAAGAATTTATTCATTCTCATAGCTAGTATTTGTCAATATTATCCCATGTGTCTGACAATAGATGTATGCAAATAACTTTTCTTACATCTCCGATGTTTTAATAGACATTCCAAGCGTTTGATATGCTAGATTACTCCAAAAATAATGAACACATAACAAGGTAATGCATAAAATATTATTAATCAGATAATACTATGTGGAATATTAATACAAAAATATGTTATAAAAAATCATTAATATCAATTATTAAATTTGGAAATTTTGAATCTGTTTCATAAAATAGTTCACCATGTTCTCTTTTGATATTGTAGCTACTGTTTTTTCTTAGTTCGTAATCAGTAGAATAATCACTATTCCAATTAGAGTCATACACAGTTTTTACTGGTGTCTCATCAACAGCCGGAATATGCTTTTTGTCTTTAATATTATTTGGTTCATTGACTGTTTGATCAGTGGCAGCAACGTTTGCTGGTGCTTTGTTTTTCATCGATTCATCTTTATATTCCATAGTGATATTTTCTGACAATGCCCTTTTTATTTTACTGGCAGTTTCACTGTCTATTATCACATAATTTTTACACAGGTAACAGTTTCAGCACGTAGACAAGATATGGTTTCCCGATATTAGTAGAAGAGTAGGCCTTTCTTTTATTGACCTTCCGTTGAATGCTAATATCCGAAAGCTGACGATTGGATGTATCAGTAGGTAATGTGTTACCTATAACAGTAGCAAGTTTTCCTCTATCATCAACGATTATTTTTATGTTGGCATTCTCTTTGAGTACAATCATTTCTGGAAATCTAGATCTCAGATAACCATCAACACAAGAGTTGAATTTTTCCGCTTTTCCAAAGAAACTGAATTCCTTACTGTCATGACAATGCATGTATACATTTCCAATAGTGGTACCACTTGTACTTGTTTCATAGTTTAAATACTTCTCCTTGTCGGCATTCAATGCTACAATAACCTTGTTATGTGAACACACTTTATTAAAATGCTCCATCTTCACTTTTTTAAGATATGACTTATGTGTTTATCGTTCCACTGCGTAAAAAATACTGATTTAATACATGCAATAGACAAGGTAGTGTCAATAACCAGACATAGAATACCAATGGGAAAACCACATCATATCTCTGACCAATCATAGATTAGAATTTTTAGAGCCGTAGACATATTTTGTCATTTTAAGATACATACAAAAAAAGATAAAAATAAATAAAGTTGAATAATTTTGAGGTTTAAAAAAAATAGTCTGTTTTTATAGAAAAAATATTGAATTAGAATCATCAGTCCTCATCATTATGAGTATCCAAAACTGGACTTAAGTTTCACATTTGAACTAGAGAATTATATTTTCCATAATTTTCAAATGAACTTTGAAAAATCAAGAAAATATAGCTGTGATAAGGTAAACTGCAACAAAATACTACTGAAATATTCCAACTCTTGCATTTCAAAGAAAGAAATTAAAAAATGAACTTTGAAAAATTAAGAGAATGAAACTGTGACAAGGTAAATCATGACAAAACACTACTGAAAATATTGCAACTCTTGCATTACATCGAAAGAAATCCAAAATGAACTTTGAAATATCAAGAGAATGTAACTGTGACATGGTAAACCACGACAAAACACTACTGAAATATTCCAACTCTTGCATTTCAACGAAAGAAATTCAAAATGAACTTTGAAAAATTAAGAGAATGTAACTGTGACAAGGTAAACCACGACAAAACACTACTGAAATATTCCAACTCTTGCATTTCAACGAAAGAAATTCAAAATTGAACTTGGAAAAATCAAGAAAATGTAACTGTGATAAGGTAAACTGCAACAAAACACTAATGAAATATTCTAACTCTTACATTTCAACGAAAGAAATCCAAAATGAAATTTGAAAAATTAAGAGAATGTAACTGTGACTAGGTAAACCACGAACTCTTGCATTTCAATGAAAAAAATTCGAGATGAACTTTGAAAAATCAAGAGAATTTATCTGTGGCAAGGTAAACCACGACAAAACACTACTGAAATATTCCAATTCTTGCATTTAAATGAAATAAAACCAAAATGAACTTTGAAAGATCAAGAGAATGTAACTGTGACAAGCTAAACCAGGACAAAACAATACTGAAATATTCAAACTCTTGCATTTCAGTGAAAGAAATTCGAAATGAACTTTGAAAAATCAAGAGAATGTAACTGTGACAAGGTAAACCATGACAAAACACTACCGAAATATTCCAACTCTTGCATTTCAATGATAGAAATTCAAAGTGAACTTTGAAAGATCAAGAGAATGTAACTGTGACAAGGTAAAGCACAACAAAACACTACTGAAATATTCTAACTCTTGCATTTCAATGAAAGAAATTCGAAATGAACTTTGAAAAATCAAGAGAATGTATCTTTGACAAGGTAAACCACGATAGAACACTACTGAAATATTCCAACTCTTGCATTTCAATGGAATAAAACCAAATTTAACTTTGAAAGATCAAAAGAATGTAACTGTGACAAGGTAAACCACGACAGAACACTACTGAAATATTCCAACTCTTGCATTTCAATGAATGAAATTCGAATGAACATTGAAAAAATCAAGAAAATGTAACTCTGACAAGGTAAACCATAACAAAACTACTGAAATATTCCAACTCTTGCATATCAATGAAAGAAATTCAAAATGAACTTTGAAAAATCAAGAAAATGTAACTGTGACAATTTAAACTGTGACAAAACACTATTGAAATATTAAAACTTTTGATTATTAATGAAGTAAATTAAAAATGAAATTTGAAAAAATTAAGAGAATGTATCTGTGACAAGGTAAAACGCAACAGTACAGTACTGAAACATTTAAACTCTTGCATTTCAACGAAGGAAATTCAAAATGAACTTTGAAAAATTAAGAGAATGTAACTGTGACACGGTAAACCGCGACAAAACCCTACTGAAATATTCCAACTCTTGCATTTCAATGAAAGAAATTCAAAATGAACTTTGAAAAATCAAGAGAATGTAACGGTGACATGGTAAGCTGCAACAAAACACTACTGAAATATTCCAACTCTTGCATTTCAAAGAAAGAAATTAAAACATGAACTTTAAAAAATTAAGAGAATGTAATTGTGACAAGGTAAATCATGACAAAACACTACTGAAAATATTGCAAATCTTGCATTTCATCGAAAGAAATTCAAAATGAACTTTGAAAAATCAAGAGAATGTAACTGTGACATGGTAAACTAGGACAAAACACTACTGGAATATTCCACCTCTTGCATTTCAATGAAAGAAATTCAAAATAAACTTTGAAAAATCAAGAGAATGTAACTTTGACAAGGTAAACCATGACGAAACACTACTGAAATATTCCAACTCTTGCATTTCAACGAAAGAAATTCAAAATGAACTTGGAAAAATCAAGAAAATGTAACTGTGATAAGGTAAACTGCAAAAAAACACTACTGAAATATACTAACTCTTATATTTCAACGGAATAAATCCAAAATGAACTTTGAAAAATTAAGAGAATGTAACTGTGACTAGGTAAACCACGAAGTCTTGCATTTCAATGAAAAAAATTCGAAATGAACTTTGAAAAATCAAGAGAATGTATCTGTGACAAGGTAAACCACGACAAAACACTACTGAAATATTCCAACTCTTGCATTTCAATGAAAGAAATTCGAAATGAACTTTGAAAAATCAAGAGAATGTAACTGTGACAAGGTAAACCATGACAAAACACTACCGAAATATTCCAACTCTTGCATTTCAATGATAGAAATTCAAAGTGAACTTTGAAAGATCAAGAGAATGTAACTGTGACAAGGTAAAGCACAACAAAACACTACTGAAATATTCCAACTCTTGCATTTTCAATGAAAGAAATTCGAAATGAACTTTGAAAAATCAAGAGAATGTATCTATGACAAGGTAAACCACGATAGAACACTACTGAAATATTCCAACTCTTGCATTTCAAAGAAATAAAACCAAAGTGAACTTTGAAAGATCAAGAGAATGCAACTGTGACAAGGTAAACCACGACAGAACACCACTGAAATATTTCAACTCTTGCATTTCAATGATAGAAATTCGAAATGAACTTTGAAAAAATCAAGAAAATGTAACTCTGACAATGTAAAACATGAAAAAACACTACTAAAATATTCCAACTCTTTAATTTCAACGAAATAAATTCAAAATGAACTTTTAAAAATCAAGAAAATGTAACTGTGACAAGGTAAACAATGACAAAACACTATTGAAGTATTCCAACTCTTGTATTTCCATGAAAGAAATTCAAAATGAACTTTGAAAAAATTAAGAGCATGTAACTGTGACAAGGTTAACCACGACAAAACACTACTGAAATATTCCAAATCTTACATTTCAACGAAGGAAATCCAAAATGAACTTTGAAAAATTAAGAGAATGTAACTGTGACTAGGTAAACCACGACCTCTTGCATTTCAATGAAAGAAATTCGAAACTAACTTTGAAAAATCAAGAGAATGTATCTGTGACAAGGTAAACCACGACAGAACACTACTGAAATATTCTAACTCTTGCATTTCAATGAAATAAATTCGAAATGAACTTTGAAAAATCAAGAGAATTTAACTGTGACAAGGTAAACCATGACAAAACACTACTGAAATATTCTAACTCTTGCATTTCAATGATAGAAATTCAAAGTGAACTTTGAAAAATCAAGACAATGTAACTATGACAAGCTAAACCACGAAAAAACACTACTGAAATATTCTAACTCTTGCATTTCAATGAAAGAAATTCGAAATGAACTTTGAAAAATCAAGAGAATTTAACTGTGACAAGGTAAACCATGACAAAACACTACAGAAATATTCTAACTCTTGCATTTCAATGATAGAAATTCAAAGTGAACTTTGAAGATCAAGAGAATGTAACTGTGACAAGGTAAAGCACAACAAAACACTACTGAAATATTCCAACTCTTGCATTTCAATGAAAAAAATTCAAAATGAACTTCGAAAAATCAAGACAATTTATCTATGACAAGGTAAACCACGATAGAACACTACTGAAATATTCAAACTCTTGCATTTCAATGAAAGAAATTCGAAATGAACTTTGAAAAAATCAAGAAAATATAACTCTTACAAGGTAAACCATAACAAAACACTACTGAAATATTCCAACTCTTGCATTTCAATGAAAGAAATTCAAAAAGAACTTTGAAAAATCGAGAGAATGTAACTTTGACAAGGTAAACCACGACAAAACACTACTGAAATATTCAAACTCTTGCATTTCAATGAAAGAAATTCAAAATGAACTTTTAAAAAATCAAGAAAATGTAACTCTGACAAGGTAAACCATAACAAAACACTACTGAAATATTCCAACTCTTGAATTTCAATGAAATAAAACAAAAGTGAACTTTGAAAAATCAAGAGAATGTAACTGTGACAAGGTAATCCACGACAAAAAGCTACTGAAACATTCCAACTCTTGCATTTCAATGAATTAAATTAAAAATTAAAATTGAAAAAATCAAGAAGATTTAACTCTGACAAGGTAAACCATAACAAAACACTACCGTAATATTCCAACTCTTGCATTTCAATGATAGAAATTCAAAGTGAACTTTGAAAAATCAAGATAATGTAACTGTGACAAGGTAAACCATGACAAAACACTATTGAAATATTCCAACTCTTGCATTTCCAGGAAAGAAATTCAAAATGAACTTTGAAAAATTAAGATAATGTAACTGTGACAAGGTAAACCACGACAAAACACTACTGAAATATTCCAACTCTTGCATTTCAATAATAGAAATTCAAAATGAACTTTGAAAAATTAGGACAATGTAACTGTGACAAGGTAAACCGCAACAAAACACTACTGAAATATTCCAACCCTTGCATTTCAATGAAAGAAATTCAAAATGAACTTTGAAAAATCAAGAGAATGTAACTGTGACATGGTAAACTGCAACAAAACACTACTGAAATATTCCAACTCTTGCATTTCAAAGAAAGAAATTTAAACATGAACTTTGAAAAATTAAGAGAATGTAACTGTGACAAGGAAAATCATGACAAAACACTACTTAAAATATTCCAACTCTTGCATTTCAACGAAAGAAATTCAAAATGAACTTTGAAAAATCAAGAGAATGTAACTGTGACATTGTAAACTAGGCCAAAACACTACTGGACTATTCCACCTCTTGCATTTCAATGAAAGAAATTCAAAATAAGCTTTGAAAAATCAAGAGAAAGTAACTTTGACAAGCAAAACCACGACAAAACACTACCGAAATTTTCCAATTCTTGCATTTCAGCGAAAGAAATTCAAAATGAACTTTGAAAAATTAAGAAAATGTAACTGTGACAAGGTAAACTGCAAAAAAACACTACTGAAATATTCCAACTCTTACATTTCAACGAAAGAAATCCAAAATGAACTTTGAAAAATTAAGAGAATGTAACTATGACTAGGTAAACCACGAGCTCTTACATTTCAACGAAAGAAATCCAAAATGAACTTTGAAAAATTAAGAGAATGTAACTGTGACTAGGTAAACCACGACCTCTTGCATTTCAATGAAAGAAATTCGAAACTAACTTTGAAAAATCAAGAGAATGTATCTGTGACAAGGTAAACCACGACAGAACACTACTGAAATATTCTAACTCTTGCATTTCAATGAAAGAAATTCGAAATGAACTTTGAAAAATCAAGAGAATTTAACTGTGACAAGGTAAACCATGACAAAGCACTACCGAAATATTCAAACTCTTTCATTTCAATGATAGAAATTCAAATTTAAGTTTGAAGATCAAGAGAATGTAACTGTGACAAGGTAAAGCACAACAAAACACTACTGAAATATTCCAGCTCTTGCATTTCATTAAAAAATATTCAAAATGAATTTTGAAAAACCAAGAGAATGTATCTTTGACAAGGTAAACCATGACAAAACACTACCGAAATATTCTAACTCTTTCATTTCAATGATAGAAATTCAAAGTGAACTTTGAAGATCAAGAGAATGTAACTGTGACAAGGTAAAGCACAACAAAACACTACTGAAATATTCCAACTCTTGCATTTCAATGAAAGAAATTCGAAATGAACTTTGAAAAATCAAGAGAATTTATCTGTGACAAGGTAAACCACGATAAAAAACTACTGAACCATTCCAACTCTTGCATTTAAATGATTGAAATACGAAACGAACATTAAAAAAATTAAGAAAATATAACTCTTACAAGGTAAACCATAACAAAACTACCGAGATATTTCAACTCTTGTATATCAATGATAAAAATTCAAAGTGAACTTTGAAAAATCAAGAAAATGTAACTCTGACAAGGTAAACCACGACAAAACACTACAGAAATATTCCAACTCTTGCATTTCAATGAAAGAAATACGAAATGAACATTGAAAAAATCAAGAAAATGTAACTCTGACAAGGTAAACCATAACAAAACACTACTGAAATATTCCAACTCTTGCATTTCAATGAAATAAAACCAAAGTGAACTTTGAAAAATCAAGAGAATGTAACTGTGATAAGCTAAACAACGACAAAAAGCTACTGAAACATTCCAACTCTTTAATTTCAATGATAGAAATAAGAAATGAAAATTGAAAAAATCAAGAAAATGTAACTCTGACAAGGTAAACCATAACAAAACACTACTGAAATATTCCAAGTCTTGCATTTCAATGAAAAAAATTCAAAATGAACTTTGAAAAATCAAGAAAATGTAGCTGTGACAAGGTAAAGCATGACAAAACACTATTGAAATATTCCAACTCTTGCATTTCCAGGAAAGAAATTCAAAATGAACTTTGAAAAAATTAAGAGAATGTAACTGTGACAAGGTAAACCACGACAAAACACTACTGAAATATTCCAACTCTTGAATTTCAATTATAGAAATTCAAAATGAACATTGAAAAACTAAGAGAATGTAGCTGTGACACGGTAAACCGCTACAAAACACTACTGAAATATTCCAACCCTTGCATTTAAATGATAGGTATTAAAAATGAGCTTTGAAAAATCAAGAGGATGTAAAGGTGACATGGTAAGCTACAACAAAACACTACTGAAATATTCCAACTCTTGCATTTCAAAGAAAGAAATTTAAAAATGAACTTTAAAAAATTAAGAGAATGTAACTGTGACAAGGTAAATCATGACAAAATACTACTGAAAATATTGCAAATCTTGCATTTCATTGAAAGAAATTCAAAATGAACTTTGAAAAATCAAGAGAATGTAACTGTGACATGGTAAACTAGGCCAAAACACTACTGGAATATTCCACCTCTTGCATTTCAATGAAAGAAATTCAAAATGAGCTTTGAAAAATCAAGAGAATGTAACTTTGACAAGGTAAACCATGACAAAACACTACTGAAATATTCCAACTCTTGCATTTCAACGAAAGAAATTCAAAATGAACTTGGAAAAATCAAGAAAATGTAACTTTGATAAGGTAAACTGCAACAAAACCATACTTAAATATTCCAACTGTTAAATTTCAACGAAAGAAATCCAAAATAAAATTTGAAAAATTAAGATAATGTAGCTATGAATAGGTAAACCACGACCTCTTGCATTTCAATGACAAAGATTCGAAATGAACTCTGAAAAATCAAGAGAATGTATCTGTGACAAGGTAAACCATGACAAAACACTACCGAAATATTCCAACTCTTGCATTTCAATGATAGAAATTCAAAGTGAACTTTGAAAGATCAAGAGAATGTAATTGTGACAAGGTAAAGCACAACAAAACACTACTGAAATATTCCAACTCTTGCATTTCAATGAAAGAAATTCGAAATGAACTTTGAAAAATCAAGAGAATGTATCTATGACAAGGTAAACCACGATAGAACACTACTGAAATATTCCAACTCTTGCATTTCAATGATAGAAATTCGAAATGAACTTTGAAAAAATCATGAAAATGTAACTCTGACAAGGTAAACCAAAACAAAACACTACTTAAACACTCCAACTATTGTATTTCAATGATAAAAATTAAAAACTAACTTTGAAAAATAAATAGAATGTAACTTTGACAAGGTAAACCATAACAAAACACTATTGCAATATTCAAGCTCATGCATTTTAATGGAAGAAATCCACAATGAACTTTAAAAAATCACGAGAATGTAACTCTGACAAGGTAAACGACAACAAAACACTACTGAAATATTCCAACTCTTGTATTTCCAGGAAAGAAATTCAAAATGAACTTTGAAAAAATTAAGAGCATGTAACTGTGACAAGGTAAACCACGACAAAACACTACTGAAATATTCCAACTCTTACATTTCAACGAAAGAAATCCAAAATGAACTTTGAAAAATTAAGAGAATGTAACTGTGACTAGGTAAACCGCAACAGAACACTACTGAAATATTCCAACTCTTGCATTTCAACGAAAGATATCCAAAATGAACTTGGAAAAATAAAGATGATGTAACTGTGAAATGGTAAACTGCAACAAAACACTACTGAAATATTCCAACTCTTGCATTTCAAAGAAAGAAATTCAAAAATGAACTTTTAAAAATTAAGAGAATGTAACTGTGACAAGGTAAATCATGACAAAATACTACTAAAAATATTGCAACTCTTGCATTTCATCGAAAGAAATACAAAATGAACTTTGAAAAATCAAGAGAATGTAACTGTGCCATGGTAAACTACGACAAAACACTACTGGAGTATTCCAACTCTTGCATTTCAATGAAAGAAATTCAAAATGAACTTTTAAAAATCAAGAGAATGTAACTTTGACAAGGTAAACCATGGCAAAACTCTACTGAAATATTCCAACTCTTGCATTTCAAAGAAAAAAATTCAAAATGAACTTGGAAAAATCAAGAAAATGTAACTGTGATAAGGTAAACTGCAACAAAACACTACTGAAATATTCCAACTCTTACATTTCAACGAAAGAAATTCAAAATGAACTTTGAAAAATTAAGAGAATGTAACTGTGACACGGTAAACCGCAACAAAACACTACTGAAATATTCCAACTCTTGCATTTCATCGAAAGAAATTCGAAATGAACTTTGAAAAATCAAGAGAATGTAACTGTGACATGAGGCAGATCCCGTTTATTCTCGATTCTGAGTATTTTTGGTTTTTCCTCCAAAATTGGCTTCCCCCCCCTCCTCTGCCCTCGGACATGGGGGAACGACGGACTTATGAGCCTCGTCCTGGGGGTATATCCCCCTAATCTTTGCTTCTGGATATTTTCGAGTTTTACTCCACAATAAACCCCCCCTCCCCTGCCCTCACACCTTGGGGAGCGAAGGGCCTCTGAGCCTTGCCCTTGAGGCAGATCCCGTTTATTTTCGATTCTGAGTATTTTTGGTTTTCCCTCCAAAATTGACTCCCCCTCTCGGAGGGGCCTCTGAGCCTTGCCCTTGAGGCAGATCCCGTTTATTTTTGATTCTGAGCATTTTTGATTTTCCCTCCAAAATTGACCCCCTCCCACCCCTGCCCTCAGAATTGGGGAAACGAAGGGCTTCTGAGCCTTCCTCTTGAGGCAGATCCCATTTATTTTAAATTTTGAGTATTTTTTGTTTTACCTCCAAAATTTACCAAAACTAGCGGGGAATCCCCGTTCGTAATTGCTGATCACCTTAACCCTTTTTTCTCCATCGTCATGTACAAGCTCCAAAAATATTTTATTCAGAGATTTCATGTTAAAAAATTATACTATTACTAATTATCCCTTTTCCTATAGGACCAGTAAAAATGTCTTCCTATAGGACCGGTAGAAATATCTTCCTATCAACGTTAGACCCTTTTTTAAATTCACGATACTCTTCAAACATCACTTGTGTATTATACAGACCACATCGGAGAGGTAATGCTAGGTCAACTCACAATGCCATTCTATCGTCCTTAGCCATTTTCACTACCCACTACCAGAAAAAAAACCTCCTGAAAACTTCTGTATATTTCCCAATAACCAATACTATATGTTAACATTGGGTAAAGCTCATAACTTTTAGCCCTCCCCCTGGGGACTTAGGGGGATTAAGTCATCCTAAAAGACAGATTTATCATATTTCCGACCATACTGAACAAAATGGCTATCTCAAAATTTTGATCGGTTGACTTTGGGGAAAGAATGAGCATGGGAGGGGGCCTAGTTGCCCTCGATTTTTTTTGGTCACTCAAAAAGGGCACTAGAACTTTTAATTTCCGTTCCAATGAGCCCTCCCACGATATTCTAGGACCACTGGGTCGATACGATCACCCCTGGGGGAAAAAAAACTAACAAACAAAAAAAACAAATAAACCCGCATCCGTGATCTTTCTTCTGGCAAAAAATGCAAAATTCCACATTTTTGTAGATAGGAGCTTGAAACCTCTACAGTAGGGTTCTCTGATACGCTGAATATGATAGTGTGATATTCATTAAGGTTCTATAACTTTTAGGGGGTCTTTCCTCCTTTTTTTGAAAATCAGCCAAATTTTCTCAGGCGCGTAACTTTTGATGGGTAGCACTAAACTTGATAAAAGCTATAAATTTGAAATCAGCATTGAAATCTGATTCTTTTGATGTATCTATTGGTATCAAAAACCCGTTTTCTAGAGTTTCGGTTACCATTGAGCCGGGTCGCTCCTTACTTACAGTTCGTTACCACGAACTGTTTGATGCACCACTCTTTGCGCTAAAGTTCGATTTTCGTCTTAATTCCTTAAGCAGCGTTCACATGCGTTTCTAGCTAGAATCCCATGTTTAGACACGTGTGTAGCCAGAGTTGAATGTCCAGGCAACGACCGTTCGCAAGTAAAATTCGGTGCTTAGCTAGACACGCTAGACAATGTGCTTGGCTAAACTTTGAGTTCTAGACTCTAGAACTCAATGTCTTGGAATTTTTATTACAGTCAATCAGAATGTGTCAAGTTCCACTATTTTCATCATCAATGTTTACATTTTTAAATTGAAATTTAATTTATGTTTTCTCAATAATTGTTTTTTTTTTCATTTTAGGCAAATATGCAACACCAGACATAATAGTGAAGCACACTAAAGCGGCGTTCGCAAGCGTGTCTATCTAAAATTCCATGTCTAGGCACGTGTCTACCCATAATTCAGTGAATTGGTCAAGTTCCACTATTGTTATCATTTTTGTTTACATTTTTAAACTGAAATTTAATCTTTGTTTTCTCATTAATTGTTTTTTTTTTAATTTTAGGCAATTATGCAACACCAGACGTAATAGTAATTCAGACAAAAATAATTGTTTCGCTTATCTCATCCATTATCCTGTGAGAGTAAAAATAGGGATTACAATTTTGAAAGCTTTGCCTGCATAAGCTCTCTTGATTGGCTACAAATGACAATTTGAAACTAAATTTTTAGTTTTTTACTAGTGAACGGTCGTTGCCTAGACATTTGATTCTGGCTAGGCACGTGTCTAGACATGGGAATGTAGCTAGACACGCTGACTGAACGGTGCTTAAGGCAATTGTTTCGATTATCTCATCCATTATCTTGTGACAGTAAAAATAGGGATTACAATTTTCAAAGTTTTGCTCGCATAAGCTCTCTTGATTGGCTAGAAATGACAACTGTAATCTATTTTAAACTAAATGTGCAATTTTAGCTAAGCACTGAATTTTGTCTACGAATAGTCTTTACATAGACACTGAAGTCTGGCTAGACACGACAACGTGTGTGAACATGGGATTATAGCTAGAAACGCATGTGAACGCCACTTTAAGAACGATTTCTGAAGCACACGGGCCATATGATTAGTATCAAAACGTTTTTTTAAGTTCTTGAAAAACATTTGTGTCAAGAAAGAGGTATTGAGGAAGGGGAAGCCCCACCGCCTCCAAAACGAATAGTTTCTGTTTGTTTTAAGCTTTAATGTTGCTCCTTAATTTCAGCAGAGAAAACTTGTTTTTTTATTTATTTAAGGAAAGAGTATTAATTTCAAAATGATTTTTTTTTTCTGACTAGGGCTCTTCGCATAGAAGTTGTAGAAACATTGAAAATAGCTCATTTGAATGTAAAGTTTATATTCTAGTGCCCTCTTTAACAATAAAAAGTGATGGGAAGGCAATCCGCTTCCCTCCCCCATACTGATAATTTCTCCAAACACATCCAATCGAAATCTCGATATTGTCATTTTTTTCAGCATTTTTGAAAGGTCTAGTAATTATATTTCTGTGGATGATACCTCCTCCCCCCCCCCCGAAAAAAAAGATTTCAGGACATGGGCTATGAGTTTTACTAGTTGCCCAGTACTAATATATAAGTTTTTTATGGAAGGGGTGGCCGTATAAACTCCAGAGGGGACTTACTGAATTCAAAATGAGAATTTCTAGTGCCTCTTTTAAGAGTCAAAAGTCATCAGAGGGCGACTAGACATCCCCCTCGTCTTTTTTTCCCCTCATACATCTGATAGAAATGTTTGGAGGTAAATTTTGGTAAAAAAAAGAACAAAAGTCATTTAACAAGGCCTTTGGGGTTGACAGAACCACCAGAGCTAGTGGGTAAGTGTTGTAACTTATGCCCCAAGGGCATGTAATGTTCTTGTGAAATGTGTGTTTGTGAAAACTTTAAATAAGGCTCATTTGATTTGAAATCAAAAGTTCCATATCCCGTTGAGCAGTTAGAAGTGATAAGAGAGCAATTAGTCCATCCTCCCCCTGACGCCCTTTTTTCCCCAAATATATTTAATTGAAAAAAGCCATTTTGTTCAGAATAGTCGATAGAACATGTAGTAATCCAGAAATATAATCAGCAGATATAAATTCTTATAATAATGTGAACTTGAAATTTTCAGAAATAATATGTAATGTAATAGCACTGCTGAAGTAAAAAGCCATGTAAGCTCAATGTTTTATTTATTTATTTTGTCTTTTTTTTTCTGACCAAGGCACTTTGTGCAGAAGGAGTTGTTGCAGAAACTTTAGCAGGAGCTCATTTGATTTGAAATTGGATAGTTTTAGTGCTCTTTTTAAGAGCCAAAAGGGATTGGAGGGCAACCCCACTTATCGGAAGAACTGCAGCGGCCCTTAACTCCTGGTTTATACCTTATGATCTATGCAAAAGGTAATTTAATTGGAAAAAGCTACCAAAGGAAGTGAAAATGCTTACCCTCATGCCGACCATACTTCCCAAGAGGAATTTTCATTGAAAGATAAATCTTAAGTAGTTTTTTTAAGTACCTCCCACAAGTAGTTTTGTTTATACTGTTTACATGTTGTATAAGTTTTGTGCTTTCGCACTAGTTTATATTGTATGGTTGCATTAAATCATTTTTTTCAGTTTCACTATACAGGATGTTCAATGTCCACTTTGATAGAGGTTTACAAGTCATAAGTTTCTGAAATTTCAAGATGGACGTATTGTGGGCATATTATACACAAAATACGGACATAATTTGGCTAGAAATAACATATTTTTAGATGCTCACGGGACATTTCATGGATCAAATAGTTCGCAACCCTGCTCATTGATAAAATTTCTGCTCAGTGTTGCCAGATGGGCTTGTTTTCCGCCCCGTGGGCTTGTTTTAGCCGTCAGGGGTGGGCTGAATTTTGGAGTGGGCGTGAGGGCCTTGGGGCGGGAAAATGGGCTTTTTTTAAAAAAAATGGGCTTATTTTGACTGAAAATTTGGAACCAGACAAAAATTCCAAAATCACGGTGGCTCAGCCGTGGTTATGCACCAAAAAGACAAGAGCCCTCCTTTAGGGCATAGAACGCTTTCTATTCTTAAGCGATTCGCCATTAGGAATTTATTTCTGTATGGCTGAGATGGTTCTCCGTTAGGAGTATTACAAGTTACAAGGAATTTTATTGCTGCTCAGATTAAGGCAAGACTTGAATTTTATACAGATCTATCCTTTTTTTATATATTTGACAGATCTGGCCCAATCTTTTTGTGGCCTAGGCTTAGTCGATAATTGGGATTGGTCTACTCCCCCCCCTCCCTAATGCGCAAATATACATGGGTGCCCATAGGCTGAATTATAGGAGGGGCTTACATGGTCTAATTGGCACTTCCAGTGCTGTATATATTTAAAATCTCAAGACAAAATATCGTAGGCAGCACAATAGTACTGCCTAAGTAAAAAACAATGTGGGCACAATATATTGTTTTGTTTTTTAGACCAGGGTACTTCTTATAGAAAGAAATGTCATATGAACTTCAAAAAGAGCTCATGGAGGGCAACTAGCTCCCCCTCCCACACGCCAATCGCTTACCCAAACACATCCAATCAAATTTTGAGACAGCCATTTTGTTGTACTAGACTTTTGTAGACCTTTGTTTGTATACTTTTAGTACTAGAACTATAGTTACTGTAACTAATGATGCTAAGAGTACTAAGGTGAAGGTGCCCCCCTTGTTCCCCTTATGGGCGCCCATGCAAATATTACCTTAAATGACCTTAAATCGCACTTGCTAGCGATAGGACGAATATATAGTCTGAAGTATATATGGTAAAATTCTAGACAAGCTATTTGTTGCTATCTTGGGAAGGGGTTAGGTTACAGAAATGAAGCTTTCTGGGATGGGTTCACATACTAAAGTATGTCCTTGAAAGATATTTTGAAGTAGCCAACCCATCTCTACTCCTTCCTCAATAGAGGGCACTGACCTTTGATGACCTTTAAAAATCTTTGTTTTATAATAGTGAAACCATGCAGAATAGATCTTCAGCTTTACAACTTTAGTCAATCCAAATTTGGGAAGTATCAAAGATCTGGAAATAAATTTCCTAAATTTAGGAAAAAAACCTTTGATATAGCTTGAAATTCTACTCTAATAACAGGAATTGCATTTTCAAACTAAAACCAGAGAAAATAAACTCTTTTTCAAAATTCTTTGTTTTGACAAAAAAAAGAGTTTTTTCGAAACTCTTTGTTTTGTCAAATTTCCAAGACTTAGAAATCAGAAGGGGGTTAAAATAATAGAATGGCAATACCTTCCCAGAGCATGTTTCTGGACCTGGATTCATCACTGAAAGTTTTGTTTTCCTAACCTAACTCTTCCAAGATATCAAAAAGTAGCTTGTCGAGAATTTTACCTTACACATTTCCTGCTCATTTTTACATCTATACAGACTATCGACCACCTGTCTACAATATTAAGAATCTTTTCCCCGGGCTTGTTTCTGAAGCTGTGAGAATAAAACGAACCAAATGTTCAGCCCTAATCAAGAATGTTCTGAGGCCTGAAACTCTTCGTGAGATTGTCGAGGATATTGGGAATAGTGGATACTCACTTATTTTAGATGAGTCCACAGATGTTGCCACAATGAAACAAATTGTGAGTACAGCCTTGGGGGTGATTGAAGTACCTTCGACTACCGCTGTTATACTGTATGACAAACTCAAAGAGTTCCTTGATATCTGCAAAGTACCTATGATTAACCTTATTGGTATCTTCACAGACAGTGCTAATAACATGTGCGGAGTAAACCACTCCCTTTTTACCCTACTAAGAGACAATGGCTTACCCTATCTTCAGCTCTTCAAGTGTGTTTGCCACTCATTCCATCTATGTGCTTCAGAGGCGGTCTGTGAACTCCCTTCGAACCTAGAGATTATGATGTCCAAAACATATAAACGGTTTAATGTAAGGCCCCTTAGAAGGGAGACATACGAACATGCTATTCAACTGATAAATGATGGAATTCACCCACACGAATTATTTCTCTCTCAAATGCTCGTTGGCACTCTCGGTACAATGCATTGGTTTGCATACATGAGCAATACTTGGAGCTCACCGCACACTTCAGTCTAGCCAAAGAGAGATGACGTAGCTGAACTGCGAAGGAGCTACACGCTATTCATAAAGATGAGCAAAATAAAATTTTCATTGTGTTCTTGAAGCCATCGCTGTTCAGATTTTTGAGGATGAATTTGCTGTTTCAGCACACAAACGCTGACCAATTTCGTCTTTTTGAAGAACTCCAGGGTTTGATACTAAGTCTCCTGCGCAGGATACTCTGTTGATCTGCAGTGTCTTTGATGGTTATTATGGACTTCGAAATCAATTATTTGCCACAAGATCAAGTTGAATACGGACACGAATTCCTCATTGAACTGGCCAAATCTAAACTTTCAGACACACAGAAGAACGAAATCAAAATACGGTGTTTTGCGTTCCTGAAAGCTGCGGCTAAAGCGGTGCTTAAACGAATGCCTCCTGCTCTGGATTCGCTCCTACAGCTAAAATCTTTATCCCCTATGATTTTCTTGTCTCAGTTTCGACCCCGATTTGGAGACTTGCCATTAAAAATTGTTCCTACTACTGATCTCAGTACCTTGGAGAATCAGTGGAGGAAACTGTTGGACGTTAATTGGTCATTTGTTTGTGGAAGAACAATCCCCAAAGACTCCTATGAGTTCTAAATAGCTGCTCTACATTATCTTGTTACTTTTGGCGCATTTTCTTTTCGTGAGTTAGCCATGTGGGTATTGACCCTTTTGAGTTTGCCAATTAGTAATGCGATAGTGGAACGGTCCTTTTTTTTATGATGAATGTCATTACGAGCAAGTTCCGAAACCGTTTGTTCTTGCCCATATTGAACTCAGTACTTGTGTTCAAGCTGTGGTTGTCAGCATGTGGCTCTTGTTGCACGATGTTTGAGCCTACAAAGCGTATGCTGCTTTTCGATAGTGATATTTATAAGGCTTGTGAAGTCGAAGAAACTGACCAAACAGCTGATCTAGTCGATCTAGATTATATCTAGCTTTCCTTGATTTTCAAATCTATTATTGCCGTGTGGCTCTAGGTGGCTGTCTTTCTTTTTTTTTTATCCGTATTTATTATTTAATAATGGGCTTAAGAAGGATTTTTTATTAACCCAGTTATAACGTTTCTTTTTGAGGCCTTACTATAATCGTAAAAGTATTTTTAAATATTGTGTTGCAACTGCTTTTCAATAGGGATATTTATAGGGTTTGTCTAGTCGATCTGGATAATATCCTAGCCTCCTTTGAGTCTTAAATCTCTTAGTGCCTTATGGAACTAAGTGCCTTTCTTTTTTCTTTTTTTTTATCAGTGCATATTATTTCATCTTGTGATTACGAAGGCTTTTTCATTAGCTCCGTTCTCACGTTTTTTTCAGGCCTTACTTTAATCATAAAGTTATCTTAAAATATTGTGTTGAAACTGCTTTTAAATAGTAATATTTGAAGTCTAATAATATGACCAAACAACAGATCTTGTCGATCTAGATAATATCCTAGCCTCCTTTGAGTCTTAAATTTCTTAGTGCCTTATGGATCTAAGTTCCTTTCTTTTTCGCTATTGTTTTTTATTTGTACTTATTATTTCATTTCGGGATTACAAAGGCTTTCGTATTAGCCCAGTTCTTACGTTTGTTTGAGGCCTTACTTTAATCATAAGTTATCTTTAAATATTGCATTTCAAATTCCTTTCAATAGTGATATTCATAAGGCCTGTGATGTCGAGTTGCTCGACGTTTGAGCCTACAAAGCCTATGCAGCTTTTCAATAATGATATTTATAAGGCTTGTGAAGTCGAAAAAACTGACCAAACAACTGATCTAGTCGATCTAGATAATATCCTAGCCTCCTTTGAGTCTTAAATCTCTTAGTGCCTTATTGCCTTTCTTTTTTTTTTTTAGTTGTCTGTATTATTTCATCTTGGGATTACGAAGGCTTTTGTGTTAATCCAGTTCTCACGTTTCTTTTTGAGGCCTTACTTTAATCGTAAAGTTATATTTAAATATTTTGTTGCAGCTGTACCGAATAAATTATACCAAAAAATTGTATGCGATAATAATGCAAAAACATTGTATTTCTCCGGATCATGGCTGTAAATAGTTTATTCATTTAAATAACTAATATCGAATTCTGAATGTTAATAAAAAGAGCTCCCAGCTGTTTTATAAATATGATGCATTAGACTGCAGCTAAGAATAGATAAATTTTGGCGTATCATATAAATTGTTGTTCTTCCGTGAAAGTGGAGCAAGATGAACAAAGGGAAAGCAAGCAAGGTAAAATTAGAATTAGATTAGGGGCAAAACTTTTTCTGACTTTTGCACGAAAGAACTATTTTAGCAATATTTCATCATGTGTAGCACTGTAGCAATCAATTAATCAATCAATCAATTTATTAATACTAAAAACAAAACAATTACAAACTTAAAGTTTATACACGCCCAAGAAGCTCAGCTTTTAATGGGCCAACAAAAAAAATAACACACTATTATAAACAACATAAAAAAAAAACAGAAAAAAACATAATTAAAAAAAAAAATGAATAAGAGCCATTTATTAAAATAGAATAATTAATAGTAAAATTAAAAACTAAATGAAAAAAACAATTATAAACGACGAAGAGATTGGAAATTACGATTAAATATACATAAAAAATCAGAGAAATATATTGAATAAAAAAAAGACACGTAAATGTGGAAGGAATGCAAAAAAAGAAGAAAAAAAGGGGAAAAATACTATACTGGAATTACCCAGTGAGAAACTGCCTTTGCAGAAAGAAATAGAGGGACATTAGGAAGGATGGAGTTCCGTAGTAAAATAGATTGAAAAACAGGAGACCTCTGACTGTACGTCAATAATTGCTTAGATAAAATAAACCTGCGATAAGAGCTACGTAAAAAAGAAGAGTACCTACCTGAGGCTGACAGAAAGAAAAACTGCTGCAGAGATGGTGGAAGTGTACCTAGAAAGGCAGAATGTGCTAAATAAAGGTAACTTTTACCCACAATACGATCCAGCGGAGCTATTCCAGTATGATTATAAAGATCAGAGGAAGGGTAAAAACGAGGTAGAAGAAAAGTAGCTTTCGCTGCCCTATTTTGGGCTCTTTGAAGTGAGCAGAAAAGAGATTTATTAGTACAACCCCAGACAGAACAGCAATAAGAAAGGTAAGGAAAAATGAAAGCATAATAAAGAGAAAGCATAACATCAGGGGGAAGAAATAAGTTAACCCTGTATAACATTGAAGATTGGCGGAGGACAAAGGAACGGGTATGAGTTATATGGGGTTTAGAAGAAAGAAAACAGTCAAGATACACACCAAGAAATTTCACTATAGTAGCTTGCGGTATAATATCATTCCCATAAGTCAGTATGGTTGGTTCCCAACCTTACTGACTTATAGTGCACAATGGCACTTTTTTGGCTGTTGAGAGTCATACCATTTGACCAGCACCAATCTTTTACTTTATCAAAAAGACCTTGAGCTAGGGAAGTGGCAGATGGCAGGTCCACTGCAGCAATAAAAAGTTACTGTCATCAGCAAAAAGAATAGGGTGCACAAAGGGATGAAGACCATCAACAAGATCATTAATATAAATTAAAAACAAAAGTGTCCAAAGCAGAGAGCTCTGTGGGACGCCTTTCAAAATAGGCAAGGAAGAAGTACTATTTACCGAAACATACTGAGATCTCCCTGAGAGGTAAGACCTAAACCATTCAAATGGGACTCCGTTCACTCCAAATGAAGATAATTTAGACAAAAGAACAGAGTGAACGACCATATCAAATGCCTTTGAAAAGTCAAGAGATAGACCCAAAACACACAAACCCTTGTCACGATTAACATGCCCGAACTCTGGTGCATCTGCCAGTGCATGCAAGGTAGAAAAACGGCGACGAAAGCCATACTGATGGTTGGTTATGAGAGAATTTCCTGCAATCGAATGAGTCCTAAATATAAATGAAGAGAGTCTACATTACATTACTTTTTCAACAACCTTCGAAATTACGGGAAGGAGAGAAATAGGTCTATAGTTTGAAATTAGAGATGAATCACCTTTTTTTAACAAAGGTACAACATTAGCAACCTTAAATAAGTGAGGAAAAACACCAGAAGACAGAGAGAGGTTAGTTATGTGTGAGATGGGGTTGTAAACAAACTGACTAATTTTTTTCAAATCATTACAGCTCAAACCAAAGCACATGCTTCAATTTGTAGCATTTTGTATTACAATTTTGTCACTGACCAAATGATGAGGATTTTGAAAGAAGTTAAGGAAGTAACAGAAAGTTTGGACCGTATTTTCCGTATTTGTTTTGAGAGATTTTTGCGAAGTTTGATTTAATTAGGACCACCTTTTTTTGCCGTATTTGTTTCGAAAGATTGGTGCTAAGTTTGAAATAACCTGACAAAAAAACTGATCTAGAACTAATCCAACAACACTTATCGGACCATGCGCGTGTCGCGGCCGGGCGTATTTTGGCTTGTTTTTCAGAGACTCGCGCTTGTTTTTTGTTTGACTTTCTGGCAACCCTGTTTCTGCTTAGTACCGGAATTCAGAAATGAGTCACCAATATTCAGAAATTGTTCAAAAATTTTTTTTGACCGAAAATTGCTGTGAAACACACAAATTTGGGCAATTCTAGAACTTTAGGAACGGACCATGATGGCAGTCTTGGTTTTTAAAGGATTGGGCGTATTTTGGCTTGTTTTTCAGAGGCTCGGGCTTGTTTTTTGTTTGACTTTCTGGCAACCCTGTTTCTGCTTAGCACCGGAATTCAGAAAAGAGTCACCAATACTCTTTGTTCAGAAGCTCAAGTATGGAAGGACTTTGGAATTTTTTACCAGAAGAGGTGAGGGGCAATACATACGAGTTAGACTTGGGTATTACCCGGGGTCTAATTTCCTATCGAGCTGGGAGGGGGGGCTACTCTCCCCTAGCTGAAATTTAGGCCTAGTGTCTTCAGAAATATTGTGAACACTAAGATAGGCTAGGCCTTGGCTCATATAGGCTAACTTAAGTATCTTCAGAAACAAATCAATTGTCCTGAGTGGCCTATACCTTTGCCATAATTTTACTTACTAGCTTAGGCTATATTGCTGATTTTTCATTTGATTTGGGAAAATCAGCTCCAACTTTGCCCCTTCCCCCAAGATTTTGATGAAGTTACACCTCTGGTCTCAACCCTACCTTTCACAGTAGCACTTGCAATTTTATACACTTATTTTGGGCTGTAAAGTTATCCTAGTTCATTTGTTATCCTATAAAATAGTAAATTGTGAATAAATACAGGAAAAAATACTAGCTTAGAAAATTTGGTAAATTTGCTGGTGGCACAATAATTTAGCTTAGATGAAAGTGAAAATTTTATTTGATGCTTTTTGTATGCTCTATCATAATACTTGAGGCAGGGGCATTGTTTGGGGGTGGCAAGGGGGGGCAGTTGCCCCCCTAATAATGTAGAGAGAGAAAATACTATACATCCCATGCCCTTTTAATATCAAGATATTGATCCCTCTTGCACCCCCCCCCCCCAATAAAAATGGTGGAGATTTGCCCCTGACTATAGGCTAATTGTTTCTTTTGCAAATTGCATCTTGAGCACTTGAAGAACCCCAAAGGTGTTTCATTTTGTTACTACACAAAGAAGTTACCAACAATAGTTAAGTTATTGAGAAGTGGTGAAAAACTTATCACCTGTTTATAAATAAGTTTTTCAAGTGTAATATATTCTAAAAATTCTTATTTATAAATATTCAAACCTCATTTATTAGGCAACTTCATTCAAACCATTTTCCTACCATTTCAAGCTTTTCAAATGCTGTCAACAAAAATAGTGCTGAAATTTGCAATTTGAAACTTTTCTGTTGACAATTAAGGGTAAATTCCAATTCAGGGGATATAATTGCACATTCGGGGGTGGGGGTATGAAGTTCAAGGTAAATTTGCAATGGGCCGGATGATTTAGCTACGATGACAGTGAAAATATCATTTGATGCTTTTTTTATGCTCTTTCATAATTCATATAAAATACCTCCAGGGCCCCTTTAAGGGCTCAAGGTACTGTTTGCAACAGAAGCAATTATTGTTTTGTGAGAGAGCTGGTGTCTGAATAGGTGTACAATCAATGAGGTTATACTGGATGTATTGAGTATACACAAAGTGACAGACATTACAACATATCCATCAATCAAAAGAACAACAAACAAATAAATAATTATGGGTTGGCTTATGAATACTCATCCATCAGAGGAGGGTGAGATAAGTAGGGCACATTTTAAGGATAGTTCCAGATAAAAACAAATATTAAACACATAGTTAGATGTTGTCAAAACATGATTATCAAGTGAGTCCAAATTGTTTTTACTTTTTTTGGCTTGACTTTTAACAGATTTATTTAGTACTTTGAGCCTTGTGACATTAAACTCAACTCTAAGCCTTGGAGTTATTTTAACCTATGTTCTATCCCCTAGTAATTCTACAGTTGGAGTCACATTTTTTGGCTGGCTGATGAAAATTTTTGCTTGATTGAGGATTGATATTGCTTCTGGAAAAAATCAATTTTTGAAAATGAAGTTCTTCTTAAAAAGAGTTTATCAATCTCCTCGAAAAGGAGTTACAGAGAAAGTTGTTGCAGTCAAAATTAAAGAATGAGGTCAATTTGGCCATCTCACAAGTTATTCCAAATAAAAAAAAAAGACTTTATCAGTAAAAATTCCCAGTTTGACTGGATGAATATACAGCAGGTTTCAGTGCTTGCAAGTCAAGTTATCCAATGTTTACTTGGAGGCCATATAAAATAATTCATAGTCTCTGGCCTGGAAGAAAGTATTTAGATTAACTATTGTTATTTATTAAAGATCTTTTCCACAGATGCACTTCATATAGAAAATGTGGTTGGCACTGTCTAAAAAGTGGGGTAGCATAGTAGCAATGCTACTTGGCTGTTTTCATGGCCTAGGGCAGATTTGGTTTGGGCAACAGCTAGGCCTGTTGGCAGATTGGGTATCTTTAGTTGTGCCACCTGCAAATTTACCAATTTTTCTAAGCAATATTTAAGAAAAGGCTGTTATTAAGTCAAAAGTTTTAAGATATGTTGAGGGGAAGTTGAAAAGGCATTGGAGGGTAACTAGTCCCCTTATCCCTCTTCACCCTGTTTAGGTGTCCGTGATGCAAAACACTGATAAAATTTTTTAAATGTTTTTTTGTTTAAACTTGTCAAAAGGTCTAGTAGATGCGTCTGTGGGGATGCACTGCCCCCCCCTCAGCTCCTAGGGCAAGGATTATAAATTATATTCTCCCTATGCAAAGTCCCCCCCAGCAAAAAAAATTGTCCTCTCCTCCCCCCCCCTCAAGAAATGTATGCATACTTCCGAAAATACTATTACTAAACAAATACAATATGTAAACAATGGGCAAATTCTATAACTTAAAGACCATTACCCAGGGGCTGTGGGGGGTCATGCTATCCCCAAAGACATAGTTATTAGGCTTTTCGACTATGCTGAACAAAATAGAAATATCAGAATTTTGATCAGATGATTTTTGGAAAAAAGGGGCATGGGAGGGGGCTAGCTGCCGCCCAATATTTTGGTCACTCGAAAAGGACACTAGAACTTATAATTTCAGTTAGAATAAGCCCTCTCCCGACGTTCTAGGCCTACTGGGTCGATATGATCACCAGTGATATAAAAAAATAAATAACCCTGCATCTGTGATCTTTCTTCTGGCCAAAGTACAAAATTCCACATTTTTGTAGATAGGATCTTGAAACCTCTCATACGCTGAATCTGATGGTGTGATTTTAATTAAGATTATATGAATTTTAGGGAGCATTTCCCCCTTTTTTGAAAATCAGGCAAATTTTCTTAGGCTTGTAACCTTTGATGGGTATAACTAAACTTAATAAAACTTATATATTTAAAATCAGCATGAAAATTCAATCCTTTTGATATATCTATTGGTATCAGAATTCCGGTTTTTAGAGTATTGGTTACTATAGAGCTGGGTTTCTCCTTATTTACAGGTTGTTACCACAAACTGTTTGATACTACTAATGGGCAGCTAGTATAACTTATAGCCCATGCCTTGGGGGCTGTTGGGGTTTGAAATTTATGAAGATAGAATTGCTGAAACTTTCAACTCTTTTGAACAAAATAGCTATCTCAAAATTTTGTTTGGTTATGTTTGGGGAAATATTGGGCTGGGGGGGGGGGGGACTGGTTGCCCTCCAACTACTTTTTTTTCTTCAAAGGGGCACACGAAATTTCAATGTTCAATTGAATTTTCCCCCCAAAAATTGAGAAAGCAGTTTTCACAGAAAAGTAAATAGTAGGTCAGCAAAAAAAAGTCCCACATTAATTGAAACTCAAAACGACAAGAAATTACTATTAAAAAATAAATGAAACCTGAAATGAAGAGAAATTAAAATCATTCCATCATTCCCTTAACCTCATCCAATCAAAATATTGAGATAGCCATTTTATTCAGCGTAGTTGATTTCAAGATGGAAAATATGTTTTTGAGGAGGACACTCCCCTACAACGCTCGGGGCAAGGGTTGTAAGTTATGACCTGGTGGTATATAAGTTTGTTTTATAGAAGGGGTTGTCGTAGAAACTTCAAGAAAGGCTCATTCGATTGGAAATCCAAAGGGCTAGTGTCCTTTTTAATAGTCGAAAGTGATTGGAGGGCAACTAGCCCCCCCCCCCCCACGCTCATCATTCCCCCAAACACATCCAATCAAAATTTTGAAATAGCCATTTTGTTCAGCGTAGTTGATTTCCAGGTAGAAAATATATTGTTGAGGAGGACACTCCCCCACAACCCTCGGTACAAGGGTTGTAAGCTATGCCCTGGGGGCATATAAGATTTTTATAGAAGGTGTTGTCATAGAAACTTCAAAAAAGGCTCATTCGATTGAAAATCCAAAGGGCTAGTGCCCTTTTTAATAGTTGAAAGTGATTGGACGGTAACTAACTCCCTCTCACGCCCACCTTTTCCCCAAACACATCCAATCAAAATTTTGAGATAGCCATTTTGTTCAACGAAGTTTAATGTTATGGAAATAAGGTCTTTGAGGATGACAACCCTCAGGACAAGGATTGTAAGTTATGCCCTGGGGGCATATACAGTTTTTATAGAAAGCGTTGTCGTAGAAACTTCAAAAAGGGCTCATTCGATTAGAAATTGAAATGGCTTGTGCCCTTTTTAATAGTTGAAAGTAATTGGAAGGCAACTAACACCCCTTCCACGCCCACCATTTCCCCAAACACATCCAATCAAAATTTTGAAATTGCCATTTTGTTCCACGCACTTAAAGTTCAGGAAATTATACCTTTGAGCAGGACACTCCCTTCACAGTCTTCAGAGCAAGGGTTTTAAGTTATGTTCTTGGAGTATATAATTTTTTATTGAAATATTTATTGTAGAAACTTGAAAAAGGGCTAATTCTATTTGAAATTCCAAGGTCTAGCGCCCTTTTAAATAGTTGAAAGTGATTTGAGGGCAACTAGCCCCCCTTTCTCCCCCACTTTGTCCTCAAAAACAGCCACTCAAAATTTTTAGATAGACATTTTGCTCTGTGGTGATGATTTACCGATAGAAATGATGTTTTTGAGAAAGACAATCCTCCACAGCCCTGATTGCAAGGGTTGTAAGTTATATCCTTAGGGCATATAGGTTTTTTTTCTGAACGCGTCGTTGTGGAAACTTCAAAAAGGGCTTCGATTGAAGATTGAAATGGCTAGTACCCATTTTAATGTTCAATAGTTATTGGAAGACACCTAACATCCTTTCTTTGCCCTCCGTTTCCCCATACACATCCAATTAAAATTTTGAAATAGCCATTTTGTTCCACGCAGTTAAAGTTCAGGAAATTATACCTTAGAGCACTCCCCCCCACAGTTTTCATGGCAAGGGCTATAAGTTATGCCCTGGGGGTATATAAGGTTTGTAGTGAAATGTTTGTTGTAGAAACTTGAAAAAGGGCTCATTCGATTGGTAATTCAAAGGGCTAGTGCCATTTTTAATAGTCGAAAGTGATTTGAGGGCCACTAATCCCCCTCTCACGCCCACCTTTTCCTCAAACATCCAGTCAAAGTTTTTAGATAACTATTTTATTCAACGTCGTGAAAAGTTTGGACAATGGGCCTTTAAGGATGACAACCTATCCCCCCCACAACCCTCAGGGCAAGAGTTTTAAGTTATGCCCTGGGAGCATGTAAAGTTTTTATTGAAGGCGATACTGTAAAAACATCCTAAAGGGCTGATTCAATTGAAAATTGAAAAGGCTATTGCCCTTTTAATAGTCAAAAGTGATTGAAGGGCAACTACCCCCCCCCCTCTCACGCCTACCATTTCCCCAAACACATCCAATCAAAATATTGATATATCCATTTTTTCAACGTATTCGAAAGTTCTGGAAATTAGGTCTTTTAGGATGATAACCCCATCAGAGCTTTCAGTGCAAGGGTTGTAAGTTATGCCCTGGGGGCATATAAGGTTTATATAGAAAGTTGTTGTAGAAGTTTCAAAAGGGGCTCATTTGATTAGAAATTGAAATTGCCCCTTTTAATAGTCGAAAGTGAGTGGAGAGTAGTTAACCCCCCTCTTACGCCCTCCATTTTCCTAAAAACATTCAATCAAAGTTTAGAAATAGCTATTTTGTTAAACGTAGTTAAAGGTTCTGGAAATTATGTATATATGGATGAAAAACCCCCAGAGTCCCCAGGGCGAAGGTTGTAAGTTATGCCCTGGGGGTATATAAGGTTTTTATGATAGAGTTGTCGTAAAAACTTCAAAAGGAGCTCATTCAATTGGAAATTTAGAGGGCTAGTGCTCTTTTTAATAGTTGGAAGTGATTGGACGGTAACTAATCCCTCTCTCACCCCCACAAGTCCCCCAAACCCATCCAATCAAAATTTTCAGATAGCCATTTTGTTCATCGGTGTAGAAAGTTTTCGAAACAAGCTCTGTTAGGATGAAAACCCCCCCCCCCTGAGCCCTCAGGGCGTGGGGTTTAAGTTAGATCCTGGGGGCATATAATGTTTTTATTGAAAGTGTTGTCGTAGAAACTTCGAAAGGGCTTATTTGATTGAAACTGAATGGGATAGTACATTTTTTAGTTGTTGAAAGTGATTGGAGACTGACTAACATCCCTCTCACGCCCACCATTTTCCCAGACATGTCCAATCAAAATTTTGAGATAGCTATTTTGTTTAACGTAGTTGAAATTTTTGGTAATTAGGCCTTAGAGGATGACATCCACCCTCACAGCCCTTAGGGCAAGAGTCGCAATTTATGCCCTGGGGGCATATAAGGTGTTTATAGGAAGTGTTATCGTAGAAACTCAAAAAGGGCTCATTCGATTGAAAATCGAAAGGCTTAGTGCCCTTTTTAATAGTTGAAAGTGATTGGAAGACTTGACATTTTTATAGTAAAGATCAATGTGGGTATAATGTATTATTTTTTTATTGTTGTTGTTGTTTAGACCACGGCACTTTGTATCGAAGGAGTTGTCGTAGGAACTTCGAAAAGGGCTTATTCGATTGAAAATAAAAAGGGCTGATGCCCTTTTTAATAGTCAAAAGTGATTGGAGGAAAACTAATCCCCCTCCCACGCCCACCCTCCCATTTGACTTTATTTTTAAAAACTAAATGTTGCCATAAGATTAAATCAAAATGCACTGGTAATACTAATTCCCGATAAGGCATCTCAGCAGTATCCCAAGAATGACTGAGGGTTTATGTCAAACTTTTGGGGCTGTTTCTGCTCTTAAGATTTACCAAATCAAAATAGCGTAAGTGTATCCAGGCTATCAAAGAAAGTAAACAGATTTGTTTGCGAATGGCATCAAGTTTTCCATTACAGCTGAACTAGAGGAAGTATGAAACTAAATTAAACGCTTCTATTTGTGTCCAGATTTTTAAAAGGGCATATGTTGTTAAAAATTGCTGTAAATTGTTCTCCAGCATACAAATAGCAGGCCTAACTATAAAGCTTTAAAAAAACGAAAAGATTTAAAGTATTATTTTCTTTTTCTCTGAAAAGACTATGTCAATATAAAACGAACAGAAATTAATTAAAAAAACTTAATTAAAAAATTAATTAAAGAACAGAAATTAACTGAAAAAATACAAATAAATGTGCATTGTCAGTTTCTGTCATGTGCATATTTAATAATCAAAATCTCAATATTATTTGATTTATTAAAGTCATAAAAGTAAAAACATTTATTTTTTTTCAGTAAAGTGCAAATTATGATCTTGCCTTGGGAAGGAATAGGGGTTTTGAGCCCAACTTATGTTAATTTCTGCTCGTTTTGAGTTTGACTCGGTTATTTATTGTAATTTCTGTTCGTTTTTGGGCTTCATTTATTTATCGATGCCGATTTGTTGTAGTTTCACGCCTGGTAGATTTTTTAATTTTCATTTTTGCTCATTTTTGTTTGATGGAGTTCCTTACTTTTCTTTGAAAAAATTATTTTGCGAAAAAAGTTTTTTTTAATTAATTATTGGTAAAGAACGACTCAACCCAATAGTAACCAAAAGTCTAAAAGGAATTTTGATAACAATTGAAACTTCAAAAGAATTGGTTTTTATGCTGATTCCAAACATGAAGAATTCATTAAGTTTAATATACATATCAAAACGTTTTTAGGTGAACTGGCTGTTAGCAGTTGTTGTAATGTGTCCTGTGCCCCGGTGTTTTAAATAGTGGTCTTGTGGTCCCAAACTTGGCCGCAAGATCCCTTCAGAAGGTGGCAAGGCCGAGTCAAGGTGAATATCCTGCAGAGTCTTAAAGATGAAGAATTAGGTCCTTCATTGATTATATTTATTGGCATAAAGAACACAAACTAAAATATGAGTCGTCTAATAGTCTAAAATACTTTCTAATTGGGGGGGGGAGGGGATTTTCCTGGTAAAATTTTCCACAGAAGGGGGGGGAGGGAGAGATTGCCGAAATGAGTTAAAAAAGTGATCAACAGAAAAGCCTTTCTTTTTCAAATAAAAGGAACGAAAATGAGAAAAACCAAGTTTTTTCAACTGAGAGTAAGGAGCAACGTCAAAGTATAAAATGAACAGGAATTATTGCATCTATGACAGGGGCTGTCTCCTCTTCAATTTACCGCTCTTTACGCTAAAGTTCGACTTTTGTGTCCCAATTCCTTAAGAACGACTCCTGAAACACGCAAGGGTAGTTTAATTGGAATCAGAGCTTTATGAAGGACAAAAAAAACTTAAGTTTAACAGATGAGGGGTTGCGGAGAGGGCAACCCCCCTCATATATGGAATAATTTCGTTTCGTTTTAAGTTTTAATAATGAGCTTTACTTATAGTTGAAACTGTCTTTTTTCAAATAATAATAAAGAAGAATACGTTTATATCAAGTTTTCAAATAAGTCAACTAAGAGTGACGGGAGACATAGCCCATTCACCTTCCTCATTGCTGAATGAGGTGTAGGGGTGGTCATCAACATTAATTCAATAAAAAATAGCAAATTACATATTGCATGCCAATCTTGTGGTATAATATATAGCCTACCATTTTAGGTTATATGCATATTATATGGATACCTAAACTTGAGAGATGTGGAAGCCGCCAGTCAGACTTGTAAAAGTTGGTACACAGCATTCATCTACAGCCATAAGATTCAAAACAATGTTGAATTTGTAATCCACAGAAAACATAGTGAGGCTCTCATGGCTTTGTCAAGGCATCCTAGTCGCTGTAAAAGGATTACAATTGAGGTAATGAATTACATTTCAAATTTTTACTTATAGGTTTCTGGCATATAATGTATGACTATGATGGGGCAA
>NC_142806.1:12746980-12783457 GCF_049724085.1 Artemia sp. Qi Xiang Cuo
ATGTACTGGTTCAGTTACGTATTGCTAATATTTCAAAGATCTCTGTTTCCATTTCAGGAAATGAAAAATGACAGAAAGATGTTTCATTAGCCTCGCTGAAATACCTGGAATTCGGAGACAATTGAAGTCCTCTACAGTAGTGATAAACAAACTAACAGAAAGTGAGTTAAAGTCCTGTGCTCTGCTGTCATCATGATCTTTACATCCTCGTTATGACGAATTGGACTTTCATTCCAAGTGTGAAATAAGCGAACCAAAGAAGGAAAAGGAAAGAGTAGAATATGGTTCTTTAAGTAATGCAAGTGATACACATTCCCCCAAGTTTTCTAGCCTGAAAAAGAAACAAACTTGTCAGACATACATTAAAGATAAGACAAACGTCATTCACACACAAATTAAAAACAAAAACAACAAGTTCTTGTCAACATCTGGAAGAGTTTCGGAAATTCCACTTGATATGAAAGATGATGCACTTATAGGAAAAGTAGAAAAGAAAACCCGAAAAACGCAGCAAAAGCTGAAAAGAAAACTTAGAAACTCTGAGGCTACGGAAACGAAGTGGTCGGTTGAAAAAGGAAAGATATGTGGTAATGAAGAAGACAGAAGCCCTGTAAAGAAGCTGAGGCAAAAAATAAGTTCCACAAGCGATACATCTTCAATGGCACATTCTAAAAACTGCATTCCAATATCGGATAAACCTCTTGAAATTCACTGATGCAATCAGAAGAAGAAGAGAGAAGGAGGAATGGGCGCATGACCAGAAGAATATGGAGAATTAATAGTCTTTTTGTTCACCGTTATAGATGAATAAACTAATTTAGCCAATGGAATGAAGTCCTATTCCTAGAAGTTAAGTTAGAATAAAAAGAATGAGGTATAATGTTTACCAGGATATTGAATAAGCACCATTTTTCACCCTACCCACAAAACTCAAGTCCTCCTAGCATTTTTTAAACTAAATACTTACCTCCATGTAGACCGTTATAGATGAATAAACTAATTTAGCCGATGGAATGAAGTCCTATTCCTAGAAGTTAAGTTGGAATAAAAAGAATGAGGTATAATGTTTACCAGGATATTGAATAAGTACCATTTTTCACCCTACCCACAAAACTCAAGTCCTCCTATTATTTTTTAAACTAAATACTTACCTCCATTCTCCCCTCCCCAGATTTGTATTATACAGATCACATCGAAGAGGTAAAGCTATGTCAAATCACAATGTCACTCATCTGGCTTTTATGTGTGCCCCATTGTTTTTGTGGGGGTTCCATTGTAACTACATTTTGTTTAAATACTTATTTTTCATTTTCCAGATTCAAGATTTTCATTTAACACAAATGAATAGATAAGCTGAAGAATTTAAAACGAGCCATCATAGACCTACGATCGCAATGAATGGTACTTGTTATCAGAAATGGGTTGTGGTAGGGGACCTCACAACACTGTTCAAATGGAACTTGTGTATTATAACGACCACAGAGTTTCATCTTCAAATCCTCTTCTAAAATCATCTTTTAAATCATCTTTTGAATTGTCTCTAACTGTTTCACCGAAATAATTCCCTAAAATAATAATTTGTTCTGAAAAGATATGATAATGCCTTAAAAAGTATTATAATGGGGGCTCTGGAGCCTTTGGGGTGCCGGGGGGCCCTTTGGTAGCCCGGTGAACCTTTGCGGACCTGGGGTTTCCTTCAGGGTTGGGATGGGGGGATTGGAACCCTTTGGGGTTGTAGTAGGGGACCTCACATAACTGTTCAAATGGAACTTGTGTATTATAACGACCACAGAGTTTCATCTTCAAATCCTCTTCTAAAATCATCTTTTAAATCATCTTTTGAATTGTCTCTAACTGTTTCACCCAAATAATTCCCTAAAATAATAATTTGTTCTGAAAAGATATGATAATGCCTTAAAAAGTATTATAATGGGGGCTCAGGAGCCTTTGGGGCTCCGGGGGGCCCTTTGGGAGCCCAGAGAACCTTTCTTTAACTGAACTCTCATGCAACTCAACCTTCCATGCAACCCACCTGCCTCAAAACACTGTTCAGTCATTTCTCGTTAAATTGACAATACTCTCCAAAACATCACTTGTGTATTATACAGTACATAATCACGGTATCTCTTACAATTCGCAAATCCCATTACCCCTTTTTTTTGCAAAGGTTAATCAAATATCTCCGATTGTAAAAGCATTAAAAAATTTTCCAATCACTAATTACCCCTTTTTTGCAAATGCTAAACAAAAAAATCACTGTCTGCTTTTCAAAAACTTGTCCGTTAAAACTCGAAACAAGACGCGCTGGTTTTATAATACAGGTTTAATTAATTGCGTAAACCTCTTGGCAAAGATGTAATGACCTGTAGAATAGATTACCTACCAGAAAAACCTGTTTGGTACATAGGGCCCGTAGAAATGGAATCTCTTACACTACTTATATATATATATATATATATATATATATATATATATATATATATATATATATATATATATATATATATATATATATATATATATATATATATATATATATATATATATATATATATATATATATATATATATATATATATATATATATATATATATATATATATATATATATATATATATATATATATATATATATATATATATATATATATATATATATATATATATATATATATATATATATATATATATATATATATATATATATATATATATATATATATATATATATATATATATATATGTATATTTGTTTATATATATATATAGCCCACTAAATATTTACTATAGCCCACTTATAATTCCCAACCCCCCCCCCTCTGGATACCATCTTGGTAGATACCGTCTCTGCTTTAAATAAAAAAAAAATTACTTATTGGCATCCCTGCTTTCAAAAAATTTGTGGTATACACTTGACGAATATGATAGCTTCACAATTTCCCCTTCGTGATACCTTCTTTGATAGGATGCCGTCTCTGCTTTAAATAAAAAATAACTTTTTTTTGCATCCCTGCTTCCATTAAAAAAAAATTCGAGATATTTCATCATTTAAATGTAATACCTCCTACCCCACCCTCTGGATACCACCTTGCTAGGATACCGTCTCAGCTTTACATAAAAAAAATTATTTAATAATTAACTGGGTCACTTCACGCGTCACTTCACTAGGTTCAAACAAACACGCGAAATAACGTTAAACAGCTTAGTTTTCCTTCAAAAAAAAATTGAGGGAATGAGTAAAGGGGTACGAAGGTGACAACAAAAAAGGCGAAATTATTCAGATATTTTGACCCATTTTTCAAGGAATTTGATAGTATTTTTTCCATCTCCGCTTTAATTGAAAAAAATAAACATCTTTTTGGCATCCCTGCTTTCAATAAAAAAAATTAGGTATTATCATTTAAAAAGGATAGCCCCCTATCCCCCCCCCCCCCCCCCTATAAGCAATAATTTACATTTTTTTTATGAGTCATATTTTTGGGGTAACTCCCGTTTCAATCTTTAAATTCCCCAGCCTTGTACATAGCTTAGTCTATAGCTAAATGTTGTCTCAATAGAAGGTTGTTTTTTTTTGGGGGGGGGGAGTATTTTCAGACAGAAGATTGTTATTTTCTTTAATCTATCAGGCGTTCAACAATTGAGTATTAAACATTAAGAAATTCTTTATTCTAAAAACGCTAAAGAAAAAAATTATGCAAACTTACAATTCACTTGTAGAAACGATCTTCGATCTTCAAAATCAAACTGTAGTGAATGTTGCGTTCTATTATTCTATTCAACTTGAAAATAAAATTCTTGGCTACGAATGATGTAAGGAATTGCAAGTGGGAAACTGGATTCGAAATGATTTAAACTCATTTCATAAAGACGAAATTTTTTTTGTCAACATAATGAAGAACTGTGTATATTGCAATATTTGCAATGCAATTGCATATTGCATCTGTCTGGCTTTTATGCAAAGAAACAAGAGACGAAAATTAATGGACCAGAGAGTAGTGAAGAATTATGGTATGCAAAGTAATATTTGGCAGGGAAAGTCACTGGTGATAAATCGCTAGGGGTGGCACCGTGATTGCGTGATTTTCGGGGATTCGGGAACCGAATTTTTTTTTCGGGGTGACGCATAGATTTTCAGGGAAATACCGAAAATTCGGGGATAGTGTAGGCCCTGCTTGATTTCTAATCATGAAAATCGAAAATACTAAACCACACGAGAAGGAAAAGCTCCGACTTTGCGGTTGACGCAATAAAGAATTACTGCAAAATTAATTTAAAGTCGACCGAACGCCGCCGCCTTTGCCAGTGGCGGCACGCCTGCGGGGCGCCGGTGGCGTTGCGACACTTCGGTGGCGTTTGACCCAGCCTCTTGTCAGCGGCGTTCGGTCGATCCGCCGGCGCGGCGCCGGGGTCTAGCTACAACTACAACCTCTTATCTATGCTACAAGTGCGTACACTTTGCGGTATTTAGATTTCTAATTTTAGAAATCTTAGATTTAGATTTCAGTATGATACGTTTCTTTTGCCATTCCTTTTATTGGATTCAACTGAAGTAGAATTTGAGCCAACCAGAATTTAGCCAGAGTCTACTGAATTGAACAGAAAAATTTATTGCTAGATTAAAAATTTGAAGATGATATTATATAATGACAGAAACCCACATTCTCTTTTACCTACGGAAAAAATAACTGTGACTTTCATCATTTGGTTTTGATTTGCCTTTTGGTACATCTTCCATTTCTGTCTCATTTTCACCTCTACTAGTTCTGTTTTGAGGTTTTTTTTCTATTGATTGTCTTTTTATTTGCTTGATATAAGAACAATTTCATGGATTGTAGATCAAGAAAAAGAAATATACTCCCGATCTTCACGTCCTTAAGAAAAGGAATCAAAAATCAACTTGATGGATGAAACATATTTTTACAAAAATGTAAAACAGAGAAGGAATAGTCTAAAAATATCAAGCCTTTGTTTTCCCTCATTCTCAACAAGGTATAGCATATCTGCGACAGCTTGTTCGACAATCCTTTCGTCAGCTCGATTTGATACCTGAAATAAAAAACGGATAAAAAATTGGAAGAAAAAATATAATTCCCACTATGTACGTTTTGATGAATGTATAGCAGATTCCGAAAGGGATGGTGAAACTGTTTTGAAGAATCGTAAATGATTCCCATCTGGCCTATCTGGTTCGCTCGACGATTTTACTTTATCTGCTTTTTTTTACTTTTTATTGTCGAAACACCCAATTGACTTTTACGCTAACAAGGGTAGTCCCAATAAACAATAAATTAATATCAGAAATCCATCATGGCCTTTGACATTTTGAGGCATCATAGAAGATATAATTGACGGAAAACATTGAATTTGTGAAGGAGAAATAAAAGCTTTCAAATAAAACTAGTTCAATTTTTCCCAGCCATCCTTTATCGCCACACTATTCAGAGATTACAAAATCAGGCTGTAAACAGGACACAGCAGGTGCTCATTTGAAGGCGCCATCTTGCTAAGAAAATTATTATGGTTAGAATCAAGGCCGTACTCAGGGGGTAGGGGGATTTGAACCCCCCCCCCCCCGAAATGTTTGACTCGTAAAAACTTAACAAAAATGGGTATAAACAAATTTTTTATATGTTTTTTTGTACTCCCCCCCCCCCTGAAAAAAAAATCCTTGGGTAAAACACTCCCCGAAAAAGAAATCCTTGATACGGCCTTGGTCACGCTTAATAACCTTGAGAATGTCCTTTGTAACAATATGTTCACTCAAGTCAAATGTTCTTTTGGCTAAAGTTTTTGGTAGTGCTATTAAGTTAAAATAAAAAAAAATTAAAATTTTTCAACTGAAATTAAGAAGCAACATTAAAACATAAAACGAACATAAATTATTACATATATAAGTGTTGTCGCCCCCTCTTCAATACCTCGCTCTTTGCGCTAAAGTTTTTTATAATACTTTTAAAAGAGCAATTTATTCTAATTAAACGGCCTTTGTAATTCAGGAATCATTCTTAAAGAATTTGGACAAAATTTGAACTTTAGCGTAAAGCGTGAGGTATTGACGTGGGGGCGGCCCTCTCATATACGGGATAATTTCTGTTCGTTTAAAGTTTTAATGTTGCTCCTTACTTTCAGTTGAAATTTTTATTTTTTTATTTAATAACTTCCAAGACAAGACTGGTAAAGCATGACAAGGTGAGAAAAAACGGAAGCAGAAGAAAACGAGGATATTTCCAGCCAGCGAAAAAACAAAATAGACACAATTTGTGGGAGAAGGATGAAATATGGCCGAAGATTATCCTTTAATTCCAACC
Organism: Artemia sp. Qi Xiang Cuo; assembly: GCF_049724085.1. Lineage (NCBI taxonomy): Eukaryota > Metazoa > Arthropoda > Branchiopoda > Anostraca > Artemiidae > Artemia > Artemia sp. Qi Xiang Cuo. The sequence continues at coordinate 12,753,289 of NC_142806.1, forward strand.
ACCTAGGGCTAAACGGAAAGTAGGTCGTCCTTGGTTGAGGTTGGAAGGATGTAGTAAGGAAAAATTTAAGGGAATAGGCACTTCCCGGGAGGCTGCAAATAAATTTAACGCGATTCCCTACGTCATATCAATTAGTTGAAAAAGAAAGTTCAGTGCACAAAGATTGAAAATGAATAGTGTCACTAACACTTTAATGATTGGTGCATCCGTTGCATGTACTGGAATATCAATTTGGTGGGGAATTAGAAAGTATAGTAAAAGAGAAGATATGAATTCTCCTCCTAGTAAGAGGAGTGATATCAAGCCAGCTACTGGTTTGAGTATAACTGATTTAGCCTCGAAGAAGCAAATTCAAATGGAGCAAGACTTTAAAGTTGATATTGTTACTCCAAAGCAATCAGACACTGAAAAAAATTCAAAGGCTGTGAAAAATAAACAAAACTCACCAGAGTCAGCCTTACAATGCCGACAATGTATCGTCACTTCTTCATGCAGCAAAATTCGTCTCCAAACGGCTGGAAGATTCTCCTCCTGTGTATGTTCCGTCAAGCGTGGAGTCCAGTGTGGATCAGCAAGTGGAGTCAGAATTGATGGTACTTCAACCATCATATCCAGCATTTGTTCAAGATATCACCCTTCCATCGCATGTAACCGAAAATGAAGTTAGGATAGAAATGGTTGAAATGGCTGACCCTTTGCCTACTGTTGATGAAATTCCGCAGTCTACTAAGCATAGTCTTGTTATTCCTCGTAAACCATTAGCAAGAACTGAATTCAAGAAAGTGTCGATGGAGCCTGATTTGGTTTATGCTTTGAGGACCATTTTGGAAGAAGTTAATGACACAATTGGCGATGTTCCTCATGTATTTGAAGATTTAGGTAAAATTATTGTTTACAGCCATGGCTGTGATCTGATGGACTGGGATAAGGAGAGATCTGATGACTGATTAATGGTTGCTCACCATATTGAAATGTCAATTGAATAGATTAGGAACAAGAGATATTTGACAGAAGCAGTTGTACCTGAGCTTATGAAAACAGCAGATAAAAAGACGGCAAATTATATTCGGCTTTATGAAAAATTTCTTGAGCGATATAGGTGTTGTGAAGTGTTATTTTTGGTATTTGGTGGTTGTAGTTGTAGATGCCTTTATTCTCCCTTTATATAGGAGATAAACTCTGGCCCTAAGGTAATTAAACTTTGGTAGCGTGCCTTAGGCTATGACCAAACTAATGAGGCGTACCGACTGGGTATGTTCGAGAAGCTAAAATTAGATCGTAGAAAGGTTGTCTAAAATACAATACTTTTATTCATTTAAAATATAATATAATCGGATATATTCTGTCTACTGGGACTGGCTGTCCCAATTAGACCACAAGAGACCACAAGTCTCAAAAACAACAATAATATATAAATAAGATACAGACACTTACAATGATCCGACAAAATCCAAGGTATTTCTAAAAACAACGGACCAGAGGTCAGTCCGGCATAAAGTTAGTATAAGATTCCCCCTTCCGATAAAATGTACCTTTTATACATTTTTATCAACCACACCTTCCCACGTAATCGCTAAGAAGTGGTAATTTCTCAATTTCCCGTTAAACAAAACTTAGCAGGATATGTTCCTTATCTTAATAAAAAGTGGTATTTCAAAACTTCATATTTGCGTCATATATATTTTTATTAAATTAATAATTAACTAAATTAGAAAGCTTTACCACATAGGCGATAAATTTTAGTATTGTAATCTGTAATATATTGCATAAATTTTATTGTGTATTGTATTGTAGATTTAGTATTTTATGGTTTGGTATATTTACTGTTTCACCAATTAAATATTGGCACCTGGAATCTTATCGTTTTTATTGAGTTATATTGTACATATCAGAATTTAAATAAGAAAATGTGTTAATCATAGGCAGTGCAATCTGTCTAAGTAAAGGACGATATTGCCAAATAGTATTATAATTATTTTTGTTCATTTGGTTTGAATTCAGAAATACGATTCCCGCGTTTGCCATGTCGTTCAATATTTGCTATTTTGGTTCTGGCAGATCAATGTCTTGCTTTTAGGCAACACGTTTCTCTTTGCATCTCTCACATTAGTCCTTCTTAGGCTTATGGAAGCCCAAATTGTAATTTTGGTTGAAGATACTCCTATAAATTCTCGAAGATACTGGAGTACTTCCTTCAGTCTTCTGTAAACCAAAATACTGAAAAAATACCCTGTACTTCAAACCCTCAGTTTACAAAATGTCACGATAGAAGGTGCTTCAACAAATGCCAGCCTTTTCCTTGACTTACTATTCCTATTATTCATATTCGTATTCGAATAATTCTTTGCTCTTCTACTTATCGAATGTATGTAATAGAGGCTACACAGTTACGACAAAATACCCCAGGTTGATCGTTCAGTCAGTTACGATAATTTTTGCTTTCACAAAATTTAGGAACATGCATTTACGATTAAGTCTAATCGTTGATTTTCTTAGCCACTGGTGTATTCCTTCGAAATATCCAGAATTTTGTATCTGTTTTCACAGTCTAATAAAAGGACGTGTCCCTATTTGAAGTTTTATATGTTCGGCATAGAAAGACAATCTGGTTTTGGAAAAAATACCCTACATGCTAGTCATGTCAAGCTCGGTTATTCTGGAAAATTCCTCCGGAAATTTCTCCCCCCAAAAAAATTTTTCCGTGGAAAATCCCCCATCCTTCCGAAATCTCCCCCCCCCCTATTCCGAAAGATATCCGTATATATCCCAATAACAAATACTATACATAAACTATGTGCAAATTGCATATCTTTTAGTCCTCTCGCCAGGGGCTGAGAGGGGTTATGTCATCTCTAAAGACATAGTAATTGGACTTTCTAACTATGCGGAACCAAATAGTTATCTCAAAATTTTGATCGAGAGAAAGGAGGGCACGGAAGGGGGTTAGTTGCCTTCCAATCTTTTTGGTCCCTTAAAAAGGGCACTGGAACTTTCAATTTCCGTCCGAGTGAGCCCTCTCCCGATCTTCTTTGACAATTGGGTCGTTACGATCACTTCTGAAAAAAGAAAACAAAATAGATAGACACTCGTACTTAATCTTTGTTTTAGCAAAAAAAAACATATTTTTGTAGACGGGAAATTGAAACCTCCAGATTAGAGTTCTTAGCTATGCTGAATGTTAAGGTAGAATTTTTGTCAAGATCGCTAGACATTTTGAGCTTGTTCCCCCCCCCCTTTTTCGATAGTCTTGCTAATTTTCAGGCTCGTAGCTTTTGATGGGTAACATTAAACTTAACAAGTTTTATATGTTTGGAATCATCATAAAATTATGATTCTTTTGACGTATAACTTTTTATCAAAATTCAATTTTTTAGAATTTCGGTTACAGTTAGACCGAGTCACTCCGTGCTTACAGCTACCACGAGCTATTTGATTCCAAATGTATAAGTTCATTAAGTTTAATGCTACACATCAAACGCCACAAGCCGGAGAAAATTTGAGAGGATTTTGAAATAAGGATACTCTCCCGAAAAAGCAAGTGAGTGTTTTTAAAATCACACGATTAGATTCAGCATGTTAGAAAACCCTGCTGTGGAGGTTTCAAGCTCCTATATACAGTAATGGGGAATTTTGTATTTTTATTTTTTTTTGCAGAAGTTAAATCACAGATGCGTGCTTTTTTTATGAAGTAATTTTAGTAGTAATATCACCCAAATCATTCGCTACGAAGGTAAAATGCATTGTCTCCTCGCCCCGAACATTTTCTCTAGTGACGTCTCTGATCTGACTTCATAGTCCCAACCTAGTATCTCTATGCTATTCCATCATTGGGCATCTCTTGTACAGTTGCAACTAGTTTCATATTTTCAAATTATTTTCTTCAACCTTTATCTTACCCTGGTATGATTTTGAATCAACTCCTAAAACACGAAAAAGGGATTGAAATAAATAGAAATGTAAAAATAATAATATAGGACATACTACACAATACGTTCTTCATGTATTTTGAAAATACAGGAAAAAATATTCCAAAATTTCTTCGTTTCTTCGTTATTTCTGTTCGCCATGATTTTTTTATTTTGCTCAATTTTGCACGTAGGGAGGATTTTTCTCGGAAGAGAATTTTGGAGGGGATGGGGCTAACTTTCTGGGGGAATGCACCAGATCCCACCAAGCCAAGTACTCCGGACGTATTTCCAGTAGTAACTTTTTCTCTCAGGCCTTTTCATGTTGTCCATGCTTAACATGCAGAAATATCAGTTGTATTCTATCGGATAGAATAGTTCCATTAACTTCAAATTTATCTTTATGGGAACAATGGCGCGTCAACAGTGACGTTTGTTGTGAAAATATCTACTAAGCCTTAAATATTTTAGGAATATCATTTTATATACCCTCTTGAATGTATTGCATATCCAGTAACGCTTAATGAATTTGTTTAGCCAAAGTCTGATGATATTTTTGTCAATTATAGGTCTTTCAAGCACTTTTGTCCTTAAAAAAAGAACAAAACTTAAAAAACTTTGATTGGAAGTGTATGGGAAAATGATGGGCGTGGGGGGGGGGGGGATCATTTGCCCTCTGATCACTTTCGACTAATGAAAAAGGCACTAGTCCTCTCAATTTCCAGTTGAATGAGCTCTTTTTGAAGCTTCTACGACAAACCTTTCTATAAAAACCTTATATCCCTCAAGGACATAACTTTTGACCCCTTATCCTGATTGCTATGAGCACAAGGGGGGGGGTGGTATTATCCTCAAAGACATAATTTCCAGACCTTTCAGCTGTATTGAACAAAATTTCTATATCAAAATGTTGATCGGAAATGTTTAGGGAAATGATGGGTGGGTGGTTTGATTCTCCCTCTGATTACTTTCGACTATTAAAAAGGGCAATAGACCTCTCAATTTCCAATCAAATGAGCTCTTTTTGAAGTTTTTACAACAACGCTTTCTACAAAACCTTCCATCCCCCCAGGGCATAACTTACAACCTTAGCCCTGAGAGCTGTGGGGAGGGGGTTGTCATTCTCAAAGACATAATTTCCGTACCTCTCAACTACGTTGAACAAAATGACTATCTCAAATTTTGATTCGATGTGTTCGAGGAAATGGTGGGCGTCAGAGAAGGGTTATTTGCCCTCCAATCACTTTCGACTGTTAAAAAGGGCACTAACTCTTTCAATTTCCAATCAAATGAGCTCTTTTTGAAGTTTTTATGACAACACTTTCTATAAGAACCTTATGCGCCCCCCAGGGCATAACTTAAAACCCTTGCCCTGAGAGGGCTCTGGGGAGGGGAGAGGTTGTCATCCTCAAAGACCTAATTTTCAGAACTTTCTGCCACGTTGAACAAAATGGCTATGTCAAAATTTTGATTGGATGTGTCTGGGGAAATGGTGGGCGGAAGAGGGGGTTTAGTTTCCCTCTAATAACTTTCAACTATTGAAAAGGGCACTAGATCTTTCAATTTCAAATTGAATGAGCCCTTTTTGAAGTTTCTACAACAACGCTTTCTATTTTTGGTCCTTAACAAGTTCTCTTCTAGGATCTTTATTGTTATTGATGTTTGTGTTATGTTTTTATTCGAATAAATTGAATTTAATTGAATTATAAAAACCTTATATGCCCCAGGGTATAACTTACAACCCTCGCCCTGAGGGCTGTGGGGGGAGTGTCATCCTCAAAGACATAATTTTCGGGCCTTTAACTACGTTGAACAAAATTGCTATCTCAAAATTTTTATTGGATGCACATGGAGAAATGATGGGCGCGGGAGGGGTGTTAGTCTCCCTCCAATCACTTTCGACTATTACAAAGGGCACAAGACCTTCCAATTTTAGCAGCCTAATAAAGATAAACCACTGCCCGCTTGCTCTTTTTTTAAAATAAAGTTGTCAATTCGGTAAATTATCGGCGACTTTGCCACATCCCCCCTCCCAGATTTTGCTCTAGATCCACCTGTGAGCCAAGCACTCACTAGGTGTTGAAACTACATATCTGCATCGAATATTTTTTGTATTAGAAATTGAGTTCCCATGTTCTTCTAATTTTATAATACATATATGACTGTGTTAGGTTCCTCTTGGCCAATTTAAAGAATCAGAATTTATTTTTAGTGTCCTTAGTACTTTAAGAACAAACAGCTGAAAAAAAGAAATGGATAATAGATAAGGATATAGAATATAAATCAAACAAAAAATGAATATAACATTTCAAATAAAAACATCATCAAACTTTTGCATATAGCTTAGGCATAACCAAGCTTTAGAAAGAGACTGTAACACAAGTGCCATGCTGGCGATTAAATTTAAATAAATATAAATACGCCCTTTAATTTTCTTTTTTTCTTAAATTCCGTGTTTTTGTATTTTTATATGGGCAATAACAGTCACCATCTATATTATCCTCCTGTCAAGAATCTATGATAGTTTTGTTTGAAACAAAGCCTGTTACCATGACAACATGCTTATAGAGAGGTAGACAGTTATTGGGAATATGAGACATATAAAGAAACGCAATTTCAGAAACTAAGAAACTAAGGAATCAATTGTTTTCAACCGTTTTCCTCATATTATAAACTTAAAATTGCTAAAAAAAAAACTAATATATAGAGAATTATTTGAAAAAAACTACGTTTTCTAAAGAGTTAAAGAGGCTGAGTTACAAGGTCGAACCTTAAAATGTACAGGGATTAGGAGGCACAGTTGGGGGGCTGCCTCCCCCAAAACTCCCCACTTTTGCAGCCTCTTTTGTTAAGGTTTTTATTTTGGGGGGCTACCGCCCCCCTCACCCCCCGCTTTTGCTCTTGCGAAGAACTGGTTTGCAACACAAACGAAGTTTGCTGCAGTTTTTTTACCATAAAAACAACTATTGCATCTTTTATCGATGAGGGCTACCGCCCCCCCCGGTTTTGCCCTTGCAAAGAACTGTTTTACAACAAAAACAAAGTCTGCTCGAATTTTTTACCATAAGAACACCCTATTGCATTTATTTGATTAAAAACCCTACTGAGAATTATTATTTTCCGTTTCCTCAGGAGATTTTTCCCTAACCAATAACAAGCTATACTCACATGAACTTTAACAATTTTGAACAGAAAAACAGGGAACAGAAGAAGGGCTCAGAATAAACTAGCAGTTCAGGTTCATTTATTTTACCATCATACATGATCACACTGAGTACATAACACTACCTGGCACAGAGACAAGTTTGTAGTTATAACTGTAACAGACTGAGTAGTCATTGCCAAATCCTCAGAAGATATTAAAAAAATGCCATTGAAACAGTTTCATTCGTATTGGTATGACCAATTGATTGCAGGATACAGGACTTAAAAAACCTTAACAAAAGAGGCTGCAAAAGCGAGGGGTTTGGTGGGCGGCAGCCCCCCAACTGTGCCTCCTAATCCCTGTACGTTTTAAGGTTCGACCTTGTAACTCAGCCTCTTTAACTCTTTAGAAAACGTAGTTTTTTCAAATAATTTCTGCACGTTTTTGTACAGTTTATTACTTATTATTGCTTGACTAACTGTTAGATAATTGTGTAACATTCTTTTCTTTGTCGACAGGGTGTTTTCAAGAAGCCTTTTGCCGAAATTGGGAATCCTTCAATCTTGATACTTGTACATTTTTTTAAACTTTTATGCTTGAATTTTATTTTGTTTGTTATTACATTGTCTGAATTGAAATGTTTTCTTATTTAGTTTGTTGTTATGCTCGAAGAGAAGACTTCCAAAAGAGGAATATAAAATGGAGTGCACAGCCATATTCACATGCACGCACATAAATATCCCTTAATTTTCAAATAATTTCAGCACCATTTTGTATAGTTTACTACTTGACTAACTGTTAGCTGATAGTGTAACATTCTTTTCTTTCTTTGCAGGGTGTTTTCAAGAAGCCTTTTGCCAAAATTGGGATTCGTTCAATCTTGTAATCCTTGGATCTTGTACATTTTTTTTTTAACTTTTATGGTTTAATTTTGTTTTGATTGTTATTTCATTGTCGGAAGTAAATTTTTTTCTTATGTAGTTTGTTGTTTATGCATGAAGAGAAGACTTCCAAAAGAGAAACATGACGCGTGGTGCACAATCAGTTTCAAGTGCAACACGCAAGATGTCCCTTATCTGGGTGTGTCTTACCAATCTGTAAAACTAGGAAAGGAATATGGGAACAGTGATCTTAGCTGGCTTGCATTTACAATTATATTTAGCGTAATTGCAACCTGTTGCCACTTCCCTGCCACGTTGAGGCATCACTGTTGTGTACTCTGTTGTGTCTTTGGACCGTTTTTGGCTAATTGCTCTTTCTGGGTTGAGACTGTTTTTTCAATATGGAAGATATGACTGACGACAGACAACAGAATACAGGGAAGAAATGGTAGTCTCCCTGCCTAACTGCGGCAGATCATTGAAGATTGTTTTTGTTGTCTTTAGAAAAAAAAATATGGGCAATTGTTTTTAGAAAAACAGATTGTTTTACAAGTTTGTTGCTTTTGGAGACCATTAGAGCCTTAAACGAGACTAAAAGTGTTGTTAATTACTGAACTATAATTTTTGGAGCACCATGAATGTCATACCTGAAAAGTGTATTTCCGAAGCATTTTCAATTACTCAATCTTCAGAGTCGTTGCCATTAAACCAATCACCTAACACGGTTAGGTGGTAACACTCGCATTTGCCGTGATTTCCAAAGATGGAGCCCGTAATTAAATTACACGTACGTTTCCGATAATTTAATTACGAGCATGTATCGAGGTTGTAGATGTCGTCATGCGTGAGGCCCACGTCTTCTGTTCGATGCAGAATAATTTTTTCTAGATCAAAGTCAACAACGCGGCACGTGATCTTGTGTCTGAGTGTCCGCCTGTCCAAATTTAGAGCTAAAAATTCGGGAGTTTGAGTGAAAAATGTTCTCAGTTTGGTGACGTGACTGTTGGGACATGTTTCACCAGGCTGTTCCAGGATTAGAACCGAATTGAAAGATATATTGCTGTTTTCAATAACTTCGTTGATTGCGGGCTCGTTTGGATTGAGTACACCTGGGATTGGGAAGGGACAGTCGGGAGTGCCTTCAAGATGTACTGAGGTTTTCGACCAGTGACATGTGCTGCATACACTGAATCGATGGATTTTGTATTGGTAGATGACTCTTCTGGGTTTCGATAGTGCATATCCAGTACTAGTCTTAGCTCCTCTAAGTCAACCTGCATTTTCTGAACTTTCCTGGCTTTTGCAATGTAAAACTCTCTGTGTTGCTTTTTCTTTGTGCGCATTCTCTGTGACAAATTTACATCATTTGTCATTCTATGTTGTACTGCTTTCTTGAATGCTCCTGAATATGGGCTGGTATATGGGCAGTGGCATGAGGATGTTGAGAGGCTATCAGCTTTTGGTTCCTTTGGTGCTTGGTTACTCTTCTTTCCATTTTTCCGTTTCAACTGAGAGGATGGTGTACCACTGTTCATTTGCCTTCTCACCCACAATTTGGCAGTCAAAATATTCTTGTTTCATTTGTAGTAGTCTCCAAAAAATTTTGCAAACTTGTCCTGATGATTATAATAGTGCTTAATTTTTTGGGGGCGATATTCTTGTGATGTCTTGTACATTTCCATCTTCCTCTTTTTATCTTTTTGATTTACTGACTCACTGGCATGATAACGAGATTTCACAGCCTGTAAATTCTTTTAACAAAAACTTTCATCTGATGCAAATTTCTGAGACATGCGCATGTATGCTTTAGTACAATTTTGTTCCTTTGCCAACTTATCCTCCTGAAAGTTTTTCTTAATATCCTCCTTTATTGTCTCTCTTTTTTTTGGTAGTACCTCCTTTTTTTCACTTCTATTTTGTTCCACATTCTCCTCATACCAAATTTTCTTCTTTTGCCTCATTAGTTTGGCTTTACCTGATATTTTTAGAAAGACCTATTAAAACTTTCTAGCCTATGTCAAAACTATTCAGAAACTTAGTTTCAAAAGTAGGCTACCTCTAATCTTCTCTCTCAAGAAAGAGGTTTGGATTCCAGATTATTTGAGAAAAAACGTGTTTTCAACTTATAGTGTTGGCCTAGTCAGATACTGAGCTTCAGAAGTCCTTCTAAATCTTCTCTTTGAAGAGAGAGCTGTGTCAGATTATTTGGGAAAAGACCTGTTATTTCATTTGTTTATTCTTTTGTAAGTATCACAACTAAAGAAAAGTTCTTGGGTTAGTCTAGCCTAAACTTAGCTTCGAGACTATTGTCTTCTCAAGGTGTTCTCTCTAGGAACTTTGTCCTCAGGATTTGCAGTCAAAACTCTATCCACACTGATTTATTTTGATTTTTGTCTAAGAAAACTAGATGGCGTCTAGTTTATGAAATCAGACGCTAGATAGGGAATGTAATCTTTGTATGTCTGGAGATACAAAGCATCGTCAATTTAACTAAAATTCCGATGGTAAAAGTACTGATGTTCCCCACCATATTCTCTGATGATATTTATTTTTATTAGCTCGGCAACAGAAAAACCCGACGGTTTTTTTTGTCAAAGTCTCTGCAATCTATTTTTGAGGCAAGCAAATAAAAAGTAATGTTTTTGTTTTTCGACAAAAAAAACATCTTGGAAGGATCTGGAATTTTTGGAAGCTTGCAGTCGTTCTTGTCAGGTTGAGAGGACTATTTTGATCTAATATAACGTTGAAATACTTTGCTGTTAGGAATTTCAACAATTAAGGTTTTAAGCTCCCAGGCCCCATTTTATCAAAGCAGTGGAGACTTAACTGTAACCTGAAGGCCGACTGTGATATTCTTCTGGAGACGCCTGTTGAGCCGAAGGATTTAATAGTTTCAATTTAAAAAAGAAACTAAGTTTCCTTTTTAAACATTAAATTCAATATAAACTCAACGCCTCGCTCTTTACGCTAAAGTTTTTATTGTTTAAAAAAGGAGTTGTGAGAAAGTCAAACTTTAGCGTAAAGAGCGAGGCGTTGAGGAGGGCACAGTCCCTTTCAAATACGGAAGCGGGGGTTTGGGGGGTGGCAGCCCCCCAACTGCACCTCCTAATCCCTGTACGTTTTAAGGTTCCAACTTGTGACTCAGCCTCCTTAACTCTTTAGAAAACGTAGTTTTTTTTCAAATAATTTAAAAAAGAAACTGAGTTTCTTTTTTAAACTTTAAATTCAGTACATAAAAAATTTTCGCTGACAGGGAATCGAACCCGGATCTTCCGCCTAACATTCAGGAAAAGCGACCATTGTACCACAGAGATACTTACGGAAATATTATTTTAGTCTCCCGTATCTATTTTTGACGCAAGCAAATACCCACAAAACTTGATATTTGGTTTTTGGAAAACAGGGAAGGAAGGATCGGATTGAGCTGAAATTTTGAGGATAAGCTCCCAGGCCCCAGGAAAGGTTATCCTCTAAATTTCAGCCCGATCGGACAACGTTAAAGGGGGGCTGTGGTTGGAGTTTCAAAAATTAACATGGGCTCTTATAGGACAACTAGGTTTTTCATAAATGTAAATTCGGGGGATAATTTTTTCGGTCTGAAAATATCAAAAGGCCCTAACAGGTCGAATTCCACTTCGAATGAGTCCTCATTCACCCGGATCCGTTGTCAACTGTGGCCTGTAGGTGCGGCTGATAAAAAAAAAGAGAAATGAACATTGTGTGGCTATATTTGTTTTTTGCTCCCGGATAATCTCCCGGGCCCTAGGAAAGCTTAACCCCCAAATTTCAGCACCATCGGATCATGGTACCGAGGAGTTTCGGTCAGAGAACTAACAAGTCTGTCTAATTTTTAATTACGAAGCGACCGTCGGAGGGGGGTGACATGGTGTATGGGATATAGTTGTAAACGTGGTTGTAAAATACAAATATTTCTGCTGCCCTTCAATTGAAAAGACCGGAACTTACGGAACATTGAGTTGGATTGTCTATCTATGGAGGCATACGTCTGCCGGCTTGATGCATATCTTATCTCTCTATAAAAAATATCTAAAATATCTTAATTTTGAGTTTAAGAAAAAGGTCACGAGTCTTGACTTGATTTGATTCACCAAAAACACTATACATATATCAGAAGCATCGCAATTGCGCTGCCTAAGTAAAGATCCATGTTGGCACAATGTATTATTTTTGATTTTTCTCTAGACCACGGTACTTCGTATCGAAAGAGTTGTAGAAACTTCAAAAAGGGCTCATTCAATTGGAAATTGGAAGGTCTTGTGCCCTTTTCAATAGTCGAAAGTGATTAGAGGGAGACTAACACTCCTACCGCGCCCACTTTTTCCCCTTGCACATCCAATAAAATTTTGAGATAGCAATTGTATTCAACATAGTTAAAAGGTCCAAAAATTATGTCTTTGAGGATGACACTCCCCCCCCCCCACAGCCTTCAGGGCAAGGGTTGTAAGTTATGCCCTGGGGCATATCAGGTTTCTATAGAAAGCACTGTTGTAGAAACTTCAAAAAGGTCTCATTCAATTGGAAATTGAAAGAACTAGTGCCCCTTTCAATAGTTGAAAGTGATTAGAGGGCAACTAAACCCCCTCTTCCGCCAACCATTTCCCCAAACACATCCAATCAAAATTTTGAGATAGCCATTTTGTTCAACGTGGCTGAAAGTTCTGAAAATTAGGTCTTTGAGAATGACAACCCCCCCCCCCACCAGAGCCCTCTCAGGGAAAGGATTTTAAGTTATGCCCTGGGGGCACATAAGGTTTTTATAGAAAGTGTTGTAATAGAAACTTCAAAAAAAGCTCATTTGATTTCAAGAGCTAATCAGAAATTTTTCGATAGCCTTTTTGTTCCACGCAGTTTAAAGTCCAGGAGATTATACCTTTGAGCAGGGCACTCCCCCCACAGTCTTTAGGGCAAGGGTTATAAGTTAAGCCCTTGGGGCATATAAGTTTTTATTGAAATCTTAGTCATAGAAACTTGAAAAAGGGCTCATTGGATTGGAAATTCAAAGGTCTAGTGCCCTTTTAATATTCAAAAGTGATTTGAGTGACGCCCACCTTTTCCCCAAACACATCCAATCAAAATTTTTGGATAGAAATTTTGTTCAGCGTAGTTGATTTCCAGATAGAAACTATGTTTTTGAGGAGGACACTCCCCCACAGCCCTCAGAGCAAGGGTTGTAGGTTATGCCCTGGGAGCATGTAAGGTTTTTATAGAAAGCGTTGTCATAGAAACTTCAAAAAAGGCTCATTCGATTGGAAATTCAAAGAGCTAGTGCCCTTTTTAATAGTCGAAAGTGATTGGAGGGCAACTAACCCCCCTCTCATGCCCACCTTTTCCCCAGATACATTCAATAAAAATTTTGAGATAGACATTTGGTTGAAAGTTGTTGAAAGTCCTAGTAACTAGTTCTTGGATGATGACAAGCCCCCAGAGACATCATGGCAAGGGTTGTAAATTATGGCATTGGTCCAATTAAGGTTTTTAAAGAAAGTATTGTCGTTGAAGCTTCAAAAAGGGCTCATTCGATTGGAAAATGAAATGGCTAGTGCCCTTTTTAATAGTCGAAAGTCACTGGAAGGCAATTAACACCCGTTCCACACCCACCATTTCCCCAAAAACATCCAATCAAAGTTTTGAGATAGCCATTTTGTTCCACGCAGTTTAAAGTTCAGAAAATTATACCTTTGATTAGAACACTCTCCCCACAGTCTTCAAGGCAATGGTTATACGTTATTCCCTTGGGGTATATAAGTTTTTATTGAAAGCTTTGTCGTAAAAACTTGAAAAAGGGCTCATTTGATTGGAAATTCAAAAGGCTAGTGCCCTTTTTAGTAGCCTCGAAAGTGATTTTAGGGCAACTAACCCCCTCTCACGCCCACCTTTTCCCCAAACATATCCAATCGAAATTTTTGGATAGCCATTTTATTCAACGTAGTTGAAAGTTTGTGAAATTAGCTCTTTAAGGATGACAACCCCTCCACCCCCACAGTCTTCAGGGCAAGAATCGTAAGTTATGCCCTGGGGCTATATAGGGTTTTTATAGAAGGCGATGTTGTAGAAACTTCAAAAAGGGCTCAATCGATCGGATACTGAAAGGGCTAGTGCCCTTTTAATTTTGGTTGAAGACACTCCTATAAATTCTCAAAGATACTTGAGTACTTCTTTCAGTCTTCAGTAAACCAAAATACTGAAAAAATACCCTGTACTTCAAACCCTCAGTTTACAAAATGTCACGATAGAAGGTGCTTCAACAAATGCCAGCCTTTTCCTTGACTTACTATTCCTGTTATTCATATTCGTATTCGAATAATTCTTTGTTCTTCTACTTATCGAATGTATGTAATAGAGGCTACACAGTTACGACAAAATACCCCAGGTTAATCCTCCAGTCAGTTACGATAATCTTTGCTTTCACAAAAGTTAGGAACATGCATTTACGATTAAGTCTAATCGTTGATTTTCTTAGCCACTGGTGTATTCTTTCGAAATATCCTGATTTTTGTATCTGTTTTCACAGTCTAATAAAAGGACTTGTCCCTATTTGAAGTTTTATATGTTCGGCATAGAAAGGCAGTGTGGTTTTGGAAAAAATACCCTACATGCTACTCATGTCAAGCTTGGTTATTCTGGAAATTCCTCCGGAAACTTCTCTCCCCAAGAAAATTTTTCCGTGGAAAATCTCCCATCCTTCTGAAATCCCCCCCCCCTTATACCGAAAGATATCCGTATATATCCCAATAACAAATACTGTATATAAACAATGTGCAAATTGCATATCTTTCAGTCCTCTCCCCAGGGGCTGAGAGGGATTATGTCATCCCTAAAACATTGTAATTGCACTTTATAACTATGCAGAACCAAATAGTTATCTCAAAATTTTGATCGGGAGAAAGAAGGGCACGGAAGGGGGATAGCTGCCTTCCGATCTTTTTGGTCCCTTAAAAAGGGCACTGGAACTTTCAATTTCCGTTCGACTGAGCCCTCTCCCGATCTTCTTGGACAATTGGGTCGTTACGATCACTTCTGGAAAAACAAAACAAATAGATAGTCACTCGTCCTTAATCTTTCTATTAGCAAAAAAAAAACAACATATTTTTGTAGATGGGAACTTGAAACCTCCATATTAGAGTTCTTAGCTATGCTGAATGTTAAGGTAGGATTTTTTGTCAAGATCGCTGGACATTTTGAGGTTGCTTCCCCCCCCCCGTTTTTCGATAGTCTTCCTAATTTTCAGGCTCGTAGATTTTGATGGGTAACATTAAACTTAACAAGTTTTATATGTTTGGAATCATTATAAAATTATGATTCTTTTGACGTATCACTTGTTATCAAAATTCAATTTTTTAGAGTTTCGGTTACAGTTAGACCGAGTCACTCCGTGCTTACAGCTAACACGAGCTATTTGATTCCAAATGTATAAGTTCATTAAGTTTACTGCTACACATCAAATGCCACAAGCCGGAGAAAATTTGAGAGGATTTTGAAATAAGGATACTCTCCCGAAAGAGTAAATGAGTGTTTTTGAAATCACACGATTAGATTCAGCATGTTAGAAAACCCTGATGTGGAGGTTTCAAGCTCCTATCTACAGTAATGGGGAATTTTGCATTTTTTTTTTGCAGAAGTTAATTCACAGATGCGTGCTTTTTTATGAAGTAATTTTAGTAGTAATATCACCCAAATCATTCGCTACAAAGGTAAAATGTATTGTCTCCCCACCCCTAGCATTTTCTCTAGTGACGTCTCTGATCTTACTTCATAGTCCCAACCTAGTATCTCTATGCAGTTCCATCACTGGGCATCTCTTGTACAGTTGCAACTAGTTTCATGCTTTCAAATTATTTTCTTCAACCTTTATCTTACCCTGGTATTATTTTGAATCAACTCCTAAAACACGAAAAAGGGATTGAAATAAATAGAAATGTATAAATAATAATATAGGACATACTACACAATATGTTCTTCATGTATTTGGAAAATACGGGAAAAAATAAGTAGGGTATGACATTATATTTCTAGCCGATTATGTTCCTTCCTGTGCTATTCCAGCCGATTATGTTCCTTCCGGTGTTATTTGCCCACTTTACGTTCCATGGCAGCTTTCCAAGGCAGATTACCAGACCAGTTATTTGGCAGTGTATAATGTAGTCTAACTTGTTTTGAGAGTAGGATCGTAATTATATAATTTAAGCAGACAGGTTTTTTCTGTTTTTGATAAGAATTGCACAATGAATGTGCGTCGTGAGTTCATGTGCACCTTTTTCTTAAAAAACTGGTATATTTAAAAAGGGGTAATGAGATTTGCGAATTGGAGTGTAGGATTCACGAAATTGATCCTATTAAGGTGGAGAAAAAAGAAAAGGGTTTAGCATTTGCAAATACTTCAATGTGTTGTCAATTTAAAATAGTTTAGAAATAAAAAAATTTAAAAAGAAATGACTGAAAAGTATTTTGGGGGAGATGGTGTGATTGTGTACTGTATAATACACATGTGATGTTTGAACAGTGTTGTCAATTTAAAATAGTTTAACGTTCCCTCCTTGCCCCATTTCTGAGGGCAGGGGAGGGGGGGGTCAATTTTGGAGGGAAAACCAAAAATACTCAAGATCGAAAATAAATGGGATTTGCCTCAAGGGGAAGGCTCAGAGGCCCTTCGTTCCCCCATTTCTGAGGGCAGGGGAGGGGGGGGTCAATTTTGGAGGGAAAACCAAAAATACTCAGAATCGAAAATAAAGGGATCTGCCTCAAGGGAAGGCTCAGAGGCCCTTCGCTTCCCCATTTCTGAGGGCAGGGGGAGGGGGGTCAACTTTGGAGGGAAAACCCAAAATACTCAGAATCAAAAATAAAGCGTGATCTGCCTCAAGGGGAAGGCTCAGAGGCCCTTCGTTCCCCCATTTCTGAGGGCACGGGAGGGGGGTCAATTTTGGAGGGAAAATCAAAAATACTCAGAATCGAAAATAAATGGGATCTGCCTCAAGGGAAAGGCTCAGAGGCCCTTCGTTCCCCCATTTCTGAGGGTAGGGGAGGGGGGGTCAATTTTGGAGGGAAAACCAAAAATACTCAGAATCAAAAATAAATGGGATCTGTCTCAAGGGCAAGGCTCAGAGGTCCCTCCTTCCCCCATTTCTGAGGGCAGGGGAGGGGAGGGGAATCAATTTTGGAGGGAAAAACAAAAATACTCAGAATCGAAAATAAATGGTATCTGCCTCAAGGGGAAGGCTCCGAGGCCCTTCATTCCCCCATTCCTGCGGGCAGGGGAGGGGGGGGGTCAATTTTGGAGGGAAAACCAAAAATACTCAGATTTGAAAATAAACGGGATCTGCCTCAAGGGGAAGGCTCAGAGGCCCTTCGTTCCCCCACTTCTGAGGGCAGGGGAGGGTGGTCAATTTCGGAGGGAAAACCGAAAATACTCAGAATCGAAAATAAATGGGATCTGCCTCACGGGGAAGCCTCAGAGGCCCTTCGTTCCCCCATTTCTGAGGGCAGGGGAGGGGGGGGTCAATTCTGGTGGGAAAACAAAAAATACTCAGAATCGAAAATAAATGGGATCTGCCTCAAGGGGACGGCTCAGAGGCCCCTCCTTCCTCCATTTCTGTGGGCAGGGGAGGGGGGGTCAATTTTGGTGGGAAAACCAAAAATACTCAGAATCAAAAATAAACGGGATCTGCCTCAAGGGGAAGGCTCAGAGGCCCTTTGTCAATTCGTCAATTTTGGAGGGGAAACAAAAATGCTCATAATCGAAAATAATTTCCATTCTTCTTAGTTTTTTTAACGATGCTCCTTATTTCTAGTTGAAAATGCTTATTTTTTAATTTAATTGGGAATGAAAAGTCAAACTCTAACATAAAGAACAAGGTATTTCGGAGGGGGGCTCGTTACTGATATTGATATTAGTGCGTAAACTACAAACTGACAAAAATATCCAGAACTTTTTTTTTTCTTATAGCCTTGACTCTGAAGACATTTTTTCATCTTAATTGGCTTTAGAAATATCATGCAAAATAAAACTAGCCTAACAGTCATTGCTTTCACGAATTTTGAGTAAAACGAAAGGATTGTAACACCTGATTGGCCCGTTTTCCAACTTTTACATTGAGAATCGTTGTTGTTAGCAGAATTTCAAAAGGATCGTTTATGAGTGCTGGCGTATCTGATGAAATAAAAAAATGCTTATTTTTTAATTTAATTGGGGTGAAAAGTCAAAGTCTAACATAAAGAACAAGATATTTCGGAGGGGGCAGCTCACATCATGTACAGGGTAATTTCCATTCGTCTTAGTTTTTTTAACGATGATCCTTATTCCTAGTGGAAAATGCTTATTTTTTAATTTAATTGTGATGAAAAGTCAAAAGTCTAGCATAAGAAAAACAAGGTATTTCGGAGGGGGGCTCGTTACTGATATTGATATTAGTGCGTAAACTACAAACTGACAAAAAATATCCAGAGTTTTTTTTCTTATAGCCTTGACTTTGAACACATTTCTTCATCTTAATTGGCTTTAGAAATATCATGCAAAATAAACTAGCCTAACAGTCATTGCTTTGTCAAATTTTGAGCAAAAACAAAAGGATTGTAACACCTGATTGCCCCGTTTTCCAACTTTTACCTCGAGAATCGGTGTTGTTAGCAGGATTTCAAAAGGATCTTTAATTAGTGCCGGTGTATCTGATGACGATGATCCTTATTGAAAGTTAAAAATGCTTTTTTTTTAATTTAATTGTGATGAAAAGTCAAAAGTCTAACATAAAATAACAAGGTATTTCAGTGGGGGGCTCGTTACTGATATTGATATTAGTGCGTAAACTACAAACTGACAAAAATATCCAGAACTTTGTTTTCTTATAGCCTTGACTTTGAAGATATTTCTTCATCTTAATGGCTTTAGAAATATCATGCAAAATAAACTAGCCTAACAGTCATTGCTTTGTCGAATTTTGAGCAAAACAAAAGGACTGTAACACCTGATTGGCCCGTTTTCCAACTTTTACCTTGAGAATCGATGTTGTTAGCAGAATTTCAAATGGATCGTTTATTAGTGCTGGCGTATCTGATGACGTTGCTCCTTATTTCTAGTTAAAAATGCTTATTTTTTAATTTAATTGTGATGAAAAGTCAAAGTCTGACATAAAAGAAACAAGGTATTTCGGAGGGGCGGGGGCTTGTTACTGATATTGATATTAGTGCGTAAACTACAAACTGAAAAAAAAATATCCAGACCTTTTTTACTCTTATAGCCTTGACTTTGAAGACATTTCTTCATCTTAATTGGCTTAAGAAATATCAAGCAAAATAAAAAACTAGCCTAACAATCATTGCTTTCTGGAATTTTGAGCAAAAACAAAAGGATTGAAACACCTGATTGGCCCCGTTTTCCCACTTTTATCTTGAGAATCGATGTTGTTAGCAGAATTTGAAAAGGATCGTTTATGAGTGCTGGCGTATCTGATGAAATAAAAATGCTTATTTTTTAATTTAATTGGGGTGAAAAGTCAAAAGTCTAACATAAAAAGAACAAGATATATCGGAGGGGGGCTCGTTACTGATATTGATATTAGTGCGTAAACTACAAACTGACAAAAAATATCCAGAACTTTTTTTCTTATAGCCTTGACTTTGAAGACATTTCTTCATCTTAATTGGCTCTAGAAATATCATGCAAAATAAACTAGCCTAACAGTCATTGCTTTGTCGAATTTTGAGCAAAAACAAAAGGATTGTAACACCTGATTGGCCCGTTTTCCAACTTTTACCTTGAGAATCGATGTTGTTAGCAGAATTTCAAAAGGATTGTTTATGAGTGCTGGCGTATCTGATGAAATAATTTAGGTCGTATGATAAATTTAATTTTTTTTTTTTAATTCAGTAGTTTTTTCAGTAAGGACACTTGATATCCTAAAAGTGTTTGATTAAAACTTTTACCTTGAGCATCGATGTTGTTAGCAGAATTTCAAAAAAAGGATCGTTTATGAGTGCTGGCGTATCCGATGAAATAATTTAGGTCGTATGATCAATTTAATTTTTTTTTTTTTTAATTCAGTAGTTTTTTAGTAAGGACACTCAATAACCTAAAAGTGTTTGATTCAAACTTTTACCTTGAGAATCGATGTTGTTAAAAGAATTTCAAAAGGATCGTTTATGAGTGCTGGCGTATCTGATGAAATAATTTAGGTCGTATGATATTTTTTTTTAAATGCAGTAGTTTTTTTAGTAAGGACACTCGAGACAACACGCACACAGAGAGAACACACACACAGATACGAAACACACATAGAGACGACACATGCATAGAGACAACACACACACACACAGACGACACCCACAAAGAGATGACACACACACACACAGAGACGACACACACACACACAGAGAAGACATACTCAAACTGAGGACTTACACAGAGAGACGACACACACACGCACACGCACAAACACACACACAGACAAACACACAAACATACAAACAAACACAAAAAAACAAACACAGAATCACAAAAAAAAACGAAAAAAAACACAAAAACAAAACAAAACACACAAACGCAAAAACACAAAACAAAAAGCACTAAACAAAACACAAATATACACACACACACACACAAAAAAACAGTAAAACACACAAAAAAACACACACACACACACACACAAAAAAAAAAAAAAAACAAAACACAAAAAAAAAAAAAAAAAAAAACAAAAAACAACAAAAAAAACACAAACACAAACAAACACACAAAAAAAAATAAACAAACAAAAACACACACACACACATACAAACACAAACACACACATATACACACATACACACACACAGACACACACACACAAACACACACACACACACACACACACACACACACACACACACACACACACACACAAACACACAGAGACAGGAAACACACACAGAGACGAGACACATAGAGAGACGACACACACAGAGAGAGACGACAAAAACACACACAGACAACACACACACACACACAAAGAGACGACACACACACACACACAGATACAGAAACACACAAAGAGACGACAAACACACAGAGATGACACACACACACACACATAGAGACAACACAGACACAGAGACGACAAAACATACAGAGAAGACACAAAAACAGAGACGACACACTCACATAGAGACGACACACACACACAAGGACAACAAACACAGAGACACCACACGCACAGAGACGACACACGCACAGAGACGACACACACACACACAGACAACAAGCACAGAGACAAAACGCACACAGAGACAACACACAGATACACAGAGACGACACACACATAGCGACGACACACACACACACAGAGACGACAACACACAGAGAGAAGACACACGCACAGAGACGACACTCACACAGAAAACAGCACACACACACACACACACACACACACACACAACACACACACACACACTCGCAGAGACGACACGCACATAGCGACGACACACACACACAGAGACGACACACACACAGAGACGACAACACACAGAGAGAAGACACACGCACAGAAACGACACACACACACACACACACACGCACAGAGAGACGAAACACACACATAGAGACGACACATGCACAGGGACGATACACACACATCGAAAAATGGGGAAAAACCCTCCGAAAGTCGACAGGAATGCCCCCCTCCGGCGACGATAATCAGGCAGTTTTCTCAAGCTCTTTTCTCAAGCTCATAGTTTTTGACTGACAACACTAACATCAAAACTTAAACGGTCAGAAATAGAGGCTGTTTCCAAAGATTTAGAATAAGAAAAAAATTGTCAGGTGTGGGGTTCGAACCCACGACCCCACATGGGGACCAGATCTTGAGTCTAGCCCCTTAACCACTTGGCCAACTTGACTTTAAACAATTCCTGATCATATTCATATTGTAATTCAGTTTCATTCTGTGTGTGTCGTCTCTTTGTGTGTGTTGTCTCTGTGTGTTTGTCATGTGTCTGTTTGTGTGAGTGTGTGTCGTCTCTCTATGTTTATCGTCTCTGTGTGTTTGTCGTCTCTGTGCGTGTGTCGTCTCTATGTGTAAGTCGTCACTTTGTGTGTGTCGTCTCTGTGTGTGTGTGTGTGCGTGTCGTCTCTGCGTGTGTGTCGTCTCTGTGTGTGTGTGTGTGTGTGTGTGTGTATCGTCTCTCTGTGTGTGCCGTCTCTGCGTGGGTGTCGTCTCTCTGTGTGTCTGTTGTCTCTGTGTTTGTGTGGTCTCTATGTGTGTGTGTGTCGTCTCTGTGTGTGTGTGTGTGTGTGTTTGTGTGTGTGTGTCGTTTCTGTGTGTTTGTCCTCTCTATGTTTGAGTCGTCTCTTTGTGTCTGTCGTCTCTGTGTGTTTTTCGTCTCTGTGTGTGTGTGTGTGTCGTCTCTGTGTGTGTGTATGTTGCTTCTAAGCGTGTGTCGTCTCTATGTGTGTTTCGTATCTGTATGTGTGTCATCTCTTTGTGTATGTCGTCTCTATGTGTGTTTGTCGTTTCTGTGTGTGTGTCTCGTATCTATGTGTATGTTGTCTCTGTGTGTGTATCGTCTCTGTGCGTATGTCGTCTCTATGTGTGTTTCGTCTCTGTGTGTTTGTCATCTCTGTGTGTGTGTGTCGTCTCTGTGTGGGTGTCTTCTCTCTGTGTGTGTGTCGTTTCTGTGTGTGTGTCTCGTCTCTCTGTGTGTGTTGTCTGTGTGTGTGTGTATAGTCTCTGTGCATGTGTCGTCTCTATGTGTGTTTCGTCTCTGTATGTGTGTCATCTCTGTGTGTGTGTGTCGTCTCTGTGTGTGTGTGTCGTCTCTGTGCGTGTGTCTTCTCTCTGTTTGCGTGTCGTCTCTGTGTGTGTGTGTCGTCTCTGTGCTATGACTCTGTTCGTGTGTCGTCTCTGTGCGTGTGTCGTCTCTATGTATGTTTCATCTCTGTGGATGTGTCGTCTCTGTTTTTTTTAGTGGACTCTGTGTGTGTGTGTGTTTCGTCTCTGTGCATGTGTCGTCTCTTTGTGTGTTTCGTTTCTGTGTGTTGTGTGTGTTGTCTCTGTGTGTTTGTCGTCTCTGTGTGTGTGTGTGTCATCTCTCTATGTGTGTCGTGTCTGTGTGTTTGTCGTCTCTGTGTGTGTGTCTTCTCTATGTGTAAGTCATCACTTTTGAGTGTGTCGTCTCTGTGTGTGTGTCGTCTCTCTGTTTGTGTTGTCTCTTTGTGGGTGTTCTCTCTGTGTGTGTGTGTTGTATCTATGCGTGTGTCGTCTCTATGTGTGTTTCGTATCTGTATGTGTGTGTTGTCTCTATGTGTATTTTTGTCATTTCATGACTATGTGTCTCGTCTCTCTGTGTGTGTTGACGTGTTGTCTCTGTGTGTGTATCGTCTCTGTGCGTGTGTAGTCTCTATGGGTGTTTCGTCTCCGTATGGGTGTCTCATCTCTGTGTGTGTGTGTGTGTGTGTGCCGTCTCTGTGAGTGTAGTCTCTGAGAGTGAGTATTCTCTCTGTGTGTGTGTCGTCTCTGTGTGTCGTCACTATGAGTGTGTGTCGTCGTCTGTGTGTGTGTGTTGTCTCTTTGTGTGTATCGTCCCTGTGCATGTGTCATCTCTATGTGTGTGTTTCGTCTCTGTGTGCGCGTGTGTGTGTGTGTGTCGTTTCTTTGCATGTGTCGTCTCTCTGTGTGTTGTCGTCTCTGTGCGTGTGTCGTCGCTATGTGCGTGTCGTCTCTGCGAGTGTGTGTGTATGTGTGTGTGTGTGTGTGCTATTTTCTGTGTGCGTTTCATCTCTGTGCGTGTGTCTTCTCTCTGTGTGTTTTCGTCTCTGTGTGTGTGTGTCGTCGCTATGTGTGCGTAGTCTCTGTGTCTGTGTGTGTTGTCTCTGTGTGCGTATTGTATATGTGCTTGTTGTCTTTTTGTGTGTGTGTGTCGTTTCTGTGAGTGTGTCGTCTCTGTGCGTGTGTTGTCTCTGTGTTTGTTGTCTTTTTGCGTGTGTGTGTGTCATCTCTATGTGAGTATGTTGTCTCTGTTGTTGTGTTTTCTCTGTATTTTTTGTCTTCTCTGTGTCTGTGTTGTCTCTATTTGTGTGTGTGTGTTTGTGTCGTCTCTGTTTGTGTGCCGTCTCTATGTGTTTTTCGTCTCTCTGTGTGTGTGTGTCGTCTCTGTGTGTGTGTGTGTGTGTTTTCTCTGTGTGTTTTTGCCGTCTCTCTCTGTGTGTGTCGTCTCTCTATGTGTCTTGTCTCTGTGTGTTTGTCGTCTCTCTGTGTGTGTGTGTGTGTCGTCTCTATGTGGAAGTCGTCACTTTGAGTATGTTGTCTGTGTGTGTGTTTGTCATCTTTGTGTGTGTGTGTGTGTGTCGTCTCTGTATGGGTGTCGTCTGTGTGTGTGTGATGTCTCTATGCATGTGTCGTCTCTATGTGTGTTTCGTATCTGTGTGTGTGTTCTCTCTGTGTGCGTGTTGTCTCGAGTGTCCTTACTAAAAAAACTGCAGCATTAAAAAAAAAAAATTATCAAACGAACTAAATTATATCATCAGTTATGCAAGCACTCATATGCGATTCTTTTGAAGTTCTGTTAAAACCATTAATTATCAAGGTAAGATATGTAATAGAACACTTTTAGGATATAGAGTTTCCTTTCTAAAAAACTTCTGAATCAAAAAAATAAAAATTAAATTGATCATACGACCTAAATTATTTCATCAGATACGCCAGCACTCATAAACGATCCTTTTTTTGAAATTCTGCTAACAACATCGATGCTCAAGGTAAAAGTTTTAATTAAACACTTTTAGGATATCAAGTGTCCTTACTGAAAAAACTACTGAATTAAAAAAAAATTAAATTTATCATACGACCTAAATTATTTCATCAGATACGCCAGCACTCATAAGCGATCCTTTTGAAATTCTGCTAACAACATCGATTCTCAAGATAAAAGTTGGAAAACGGGCCAATCAGGTGTTACAATCCTTTTGTTTTTGCTCAAAATTCGACAAAGCAATGAGTGTTAGGCTAGTTTATTTTGCATGATATTTCTAAAGCCAATTAAGATGAAGAAATGTCTTCAAAGTCAAGGCTATAAGAAAAAAAAGTTTTGGATATTTTTGTCAGTTTGTAGTTTACGCACTAATATCAATATCAGTAACGAGCCCCCCTCCGAAATACCTTGTTCTTTTTATGTTAGACTTTTTACTTTTCACCCTAATTAAATTAGAAAATAAGCATTTTTATTTCATCAAATACGCCAGCACTCATAAACGATCCTTTTGAAATTCTGCTAACAACATCGATTCTCAAGGTAAAAGTTGGAAAACGGGCCAATCAGGTGTTACAATCCTTTTGTTTTTGCTCAAGAAGAAAGCAGAAAAGCGATGAAAAGCAGAAAAGAAATTCGAGAAAGCAATGACTGTTAGGCTAGTTTTTTATTTTGCTTTATATTTCTTAAGCCAATTAAGATGAAGAAATGTCTTCAAAGTCAAGGCTATAAGAAAAAAAAGTTCTTGATATTTTTTTTGTCAGTTTGTAGTTTACGCACTAATATCAATATCAGTAACGAGCCCCCTCCTTCCCCCCCCCTCCAAAATACCTTGTTTCTTTTATGTTAGACTTTGACTTTTCATCACAATTAAATTAAAAAATAAGCATTTTCACCTAGAAATAAGGAGCATCGTCATCAGATACGCCAGCACTAATAAACGATCCTTTTGAAATTCTGCTAACAACATCGATTCTCAAGGTATAAGTTTGAAAACGGGCCAATCAGGTGTTACAATCCTTTTGTTTTGCTCAAAAATTCGACAAAGCAATGACTCTTAGGCTAGTTTATTTTGCATGATATTTCTAAAGCCAATTAAGATGAAGAAATATCTTCAAAGTCAAGGCTATTAGAAAAAAAAAGTTCTGGATATTTTTTTGTCAGTTTGCAGTTTACGCACTAATATCAATATCAGTAACGAGCCCCCCTCTGAAATACCTTGTTCTTTTATGTTAGACTTTTGACTTTTCAGCACAATTAAATTAAAAAAATAAGCATTTTCAACTAGAAATAAGGAGCATCGTTAAAAAACTAAGACGAATGGAAATTACCCCGTATATGAAGTGAGCTGCCCCCTCCGAAATACCTTGTTCTTTATGTTAGACTTTGACTTTTCACCCCAATTAAATTAAAAAATAAGCATTTTTTTATTTCATCAGATACGCCAGCACTCATAAACGATCCTTTTGAAATTCTGCTAACAACATCGATTCTCAATGTAAAAGTTGGAAAACGGGCCAATCAGGTGTTACAATCCTTTCATTTTGCTCAAAATTCGAGAAAGCAATGACTGTTAGGCTAGTTTTATTTTGCATGATATTTCTAAAGCCAATTAAGATGAAAAAAATGTCTTCAGAGTCAAGGCTATAAGAAAAAAAATTTCTGGATATTCTTGTCAGTTTGTAGTTTACGCACTAATATCAATATCAGTAACGAGCCCCCCTCCGAAATATCTTGTTCTTTATGTTAGAGTTTGACTTTTCATTACCAATTAAATTAAAAATAAGCATTTTCAACTAGAAATAAGCAGCATCGTTAAAAAAACTAAGACGAATGGAAATTATCTTCGATTCTGAGTATTTTTGTTTCCCCTCCAAAATTGACCCCCCCTTCCCTCAGAAATGGGGGACGGAAGGGCCTTTGAGCCTTCCCCTTGAGGCAGATCCCGTTTATTTTCGATTCTGAGTATTTTTGGTTTTCCCTCCCAAATTGAACCCCCCTGCCCTCAGAAATGGGGGAAGGAGGGGCCGCTGAGCCTTCCCCTTGAGGCAGATCACGCTGTATTTTCGATTCTGAGTATTTGGATTTTCCCTCCAAAATTGACCCCCCCCCCTTCCCCGCCCTAAGAAATGGGGGAAGGAGGGGCCTCTGAGCCTTGCCCTTGAGGCAGATCCCGTTTATTTTCGATTCTGAGTATTATTGGTTTTCCCTCCAAAATTGACCCCCCCTCCCCTGCCCTCAGAAATGGGGGAATGAAGGGCCTCTGAACCTTCCCCTTGAGGCAGATCCCATTTATTTTCGATTCTGATTATTTTTGGTTTTCCCTCCAAAATTGACCCCCCCCCTCCCCCTGCCCTCAGAAATGGAGGAAGGAGGGGCCTCTGAGTCTTCCCCTTGAGGCAGATCCCATTTATTTTCGATTCTGAGTATTTTTGGTTTTCCCTCCAAAATTGCCCCCCCCCCTCCCCTGCCCTCAGAAATGGGGGACCGAAGGGCCTCTGTGCCTTGCCCTTGAGGCAGATCCCAATTATTTTCGATTCTGAGTATTTTTGGTTTTCCCTCCAAAATTGACCCCCCTCCTCTGCCCTCAGAAATGGGGGA
The DNA here is from genome assembly GCF_049724085.1 of Artemia sp. Qi Xiang Cuo. Taxonomy (NCBI): domain Eukaryota; kingdom Metazoa; phylum Arthropoda; class Branchiopoda; order Anostraca; family Artemiidae; genus Artemia; species Artemia sp. Qi Xiang Cuo. The sequence continues at coordinate 12,780,546 of NC_142806.1, forward strand.
ACGAAGGGCCTCTGAGCCTTCCGCTTGAGGCAGATCCCGTGTATTTTCGATTCTGAGTATTTTTGGTTTTCCCTCCAAATTTGACCCCCCCTCCACTGCCATCAGAAATGGGGGAGCGAAGGGCCTCTGAGCCTTCCCCGTGGGGCAGTTCCCCTTTTTGTTCGATTCTGAGTATTTTTGGTTTTCCCTCCAAAATTAACGCCCCCCCCCCCCCCCCCGCCCTCAAAACAGGTGGACGGAGGGGCCTCTGAGCCTTCCCCTTCAGGCAGATCCCTTTTATTTTCGATTCGGAGTATTTTTTGTTTTGCCTCAAGAATTGACCCCCCCCTCCCCTGCCCTCAGAAATGGGGGAAGGAGGGAACGTTGAGCTATTTTAAATTGACAACACTGTCCAAACATCACATGTGTATTATACTGTACACAATCACCCCATCTCCCCCAAAACACTTTTCAGTCATTTCTTGTTAAATTTTTTTATTGCTAAACTATTTTAAATTGACAACACATTGAAGTATTTGCAAATGCTAAACCCTTTTCTTTTTTTCTCCACCTTAATAGCATCAAATTCGCGAATCCTACACTCCAATTCGCAAATCTCATTACCCCTTTTTAAATGTACCAGTTTCTTGAGAAAAATGTGTACGTGAACTCACGATGTACATTCATTGTGCAATTCTTATCAAAAACAGAAAAAAAACCTGTCTACTTAAATTATATTATTACGACCATACTCTCAAAACATGTTTGACAACATTATGCAATGCCAAATAACCAGTCTGATAATCTGCCTTGGAAAGCTACCATGGAACGTAAAGTGGGCAAATAACACCGGAAGGAACATAATCGGCTGGAATAGCACAGGAAGGAACATAATCGGCTAGAAATATAATGTCATACCCTACTAAAATATTCCAAAATTCCTTCGTTTCTTCGTTATTTTTATTCGCCATGATTTTTTATTTTGCTCAATTTTGCACGTAGAAAGGATTTTTCTCGGGAAAGAATTTTGGAGGGGGTGGGGTTAACTTTCTGGGGGAATGCACCAGACCCCACCAAACCATGTGCTCCGGACGTATTTCCAGTAGTAACTCTTTCTCTCAGGCCTTTCAATTGTCCATGCTTAACATGCAGAAATATCATTTGTATTCTAGTGGATAGAATAGTTCCATTAACTTCAAATTTATCTTTATGGGAACAAAGTGTCGCGCCGTCTTTCAAGTCTTTCAAGCACAGTACTTTAACAAAAGAACAGTACTGAAAAAATTTTGATTGGAAGTGTTTGGGGAAATGATGGGCGTTTGGGGGGGGGGATCATTTGCACTCTGATCACTTTTGACTGATGAAAAAGGCACTAGCCCTCTCGATTTCCAATCGAATAAGCTCTTTTTGAAGCTTCTACGACAAACCTTTCTATAAAAACCTTATATGCCTCAAGGACATAACTTTTGACCCCTTATCCTGACAACTAAGAGCGGGGGGGGGGGGGTTATTATCCTCAAAGACATAATTTACAGACCTTTCAGCTGTATTTAACAAAATGGCTATATCAAAATGTTGATCGGAAATGTTTGGGGAAATGATGGGTGGATGGGGGGTTTGATTCTCCATCTGATTACTTTCGACTATTAAAAAGGGCAATAGACCTCTCAATTTACAATCAAATGAGCCCTTTTTGAAGTTTTTACAACAACACTTTCTACAAAACCTTGCATGCCCCCAGGGCATAACTTACAATCTTAGCCCTGAGAGCTGTGGGGAGGGGGTTGTCATTCTCAAAGACATAATTTCCGGACCTATCAAATACGTTGAACAAAATGGCTAACTCAAAATTTTGATTGGATGTGTGGGGAAGTGGTGGGCGTCAAAGGAGGGTTATTTGCCCTCCAATCACTTTCGACTGTTAAAAAGGGCACTAACCTTTTCAATTTCCAATCAAATGAGCTCTTTTTGAAGTTTCTATGACAACACTTTCTATAAAAACCTTATGTGCCCCCAGGGCATAACTTAAAACCCTTTCCCTGAGAGGACTCTCGAGGGGGGGGGGGGGTGTCATCCTCAAAGATCTAATTTTCAGAACATTCAGCCACGCTGAACAAAATGGCTATCTCAAAATTTTGAGCGGATGTGTTTGGGGAAATGGTAGGCGGAAGAGGGGGTTTAGTATCCCTCTAATCACTTTCAACTATTGGAAAGAGCACTAGTTCTTTCAATTTCCAATTGAATGAGCCCTTTTTGAAGTTTCTTCAAAAAGTTTCTTCATCTTTGTAAACTAGCTAGGATACTGAGGCTTCTAAGGCCATATCCTATAATTAAAATAATATTAAATACATTAAGAAAATCAAAATTGTAAATGGACTACGAAATAATATTCAGTTAATAATGAAATAAAATAATAAAAAAAATAAAAGAACAAAAACTTGATGAAGGAAATTTTTGTTGCACTTTACCCAGCACTTGTGCTGGTATTACCCAGCAGAACTAGACACATTCCAAGCAAGATCAATTCTATTTTGATATAAGTTGGATTCCAACGCAAGGTCAAGTTAACATCAAATTTATATAAAGACCTTCAGCCAAGACAGATAGTCCAAGTAATTGAGAGGCAAATGTTTGAATGGCTGGGGCATGGGAAAATGGCAGGAGTATGCATGACTCTCTTATTGGACACATACTTGTTTGTTAGATTTTGGAAAGGCATGCCTGCCTGCCTGACGTGCACACCTCGTATATGGAAAAATCACAACTTTTCAGGAGAAGAAAAAAACTAATTACAATTCATTTTCTGCAGGTTTCAAATGATAATTTAGGTTATAAAATAGAAGAAAAATTTAACAAATATTCAGATATATTTCAAAATACTGTTAGATAATATTTACTTGTATAAGTAATGCACACGAGGTGTGCATCAATTA